>NW_008689687.1:0-36088 GCF_000695815.1 Acanthisitta chloris
CCCCCCTGAGCACACTGCTGGCTCATGACCGTTGCCTAAATTAAACCTGATGCAGAGCACAGTCCCTTGACTGTGCTCATTCACCCCTTGAAGTTGCTTAGACAGTTTCTGCAGTAGGTTTGACCTGGGCCACTCTCAAACCATTCCCAGGCAAAGCAGTGGAGTATTTTCAACGCACACTGCAAATTTCAGCACTGCATTTCAGAAGGCAAAAGCTTTCTAGTGGCGAGGCCAGAAGCTTCTCTGTGGATGGGCTCACTGCACAGCACAGGTACAGGCACAGCTGATTACAGCACAGCATAAGAGATCAACTGTCCTACACCAATTTTTCCCTCCACATAAAACAGTTTGGAATTATCTTAGCAGTTGCTTCAGAATCTCACTTCATAAACCATGGGAAGCTGCTGAAAGACAAGGTTTGTAACTCTAGGACTGGCACCAATATGACTTATATCCCTTTATCCCTTTGGGAGCTCTGAAGTGAGAACTTATAGTAAATACACTCAACATCAGGTCTGATGGCTCTGTAATTAACATATCTGGGGGTTTCACTTTCACCTTTATGTCATACTGCAAGGAAAAATTAATAATTTGGTGCTCACTTCATATTTGCAATATACAGTAAATAATGAACTGGGTCAAATAGCCAAAATGAAAAAGAAAAAAACTATTACAGCTAGTCCTGGGGGGAAGGGGAAAAAAACCCCATCAGAAACACCTAATACTTGGGAAGGAAGGAAAGTGTAAGTGAAGGTCACACTTATTACCTAAAATCCTACCTATCCAATTTGAAGCACTTGACTTGCAATACCCTTTCAATAAACTTTTTTTTTTTTTTTTCCTCCAAAATAAACAGATATGCTGCTGACATGACCAATTCTACTGGGAAAAAAAAGTAAAGCATGTCAAAAAGAGTAACTTATGACTTATAGCTCTCCTTCAAATGGAAAAAAAAATCTTCAGGAAAACAAAAGGTTTGATTATTAGGAAAACTCTGATTATAGAAAATAAAAGGTTTACTTGAAGGGACTGGAAACAAATGTAAAATAAAGGAAGCCACGAGGTAAAAATAAATTGAATGGATGAAGAAAAGACCATGAAGACTAGCAACAGTGGCAGAAAGCAGATACAAAAGCAAAGACTAGAGAAACCTCAAGGGAGTTTGCAAAAGAGAACTTCAATCTGGACAGAAGGGAAGTTGGCAGAGTCTATGCATGTATTATTAAGGGACCAGAGCCTACAGAAGGAGATGCTAGGAGAGTATCAGGGGGAAAATACATGTTTTCCCTGTGCTCAGTCTTCCTTTGGCATCTGTTGCTGATGGAAAGAGAACACTTTGCTCTGTGCACCTTGGTCTGACTCAATACCATCTGATCCCCCTGCAATGCAGGCTGAAAATCCAAAAGCAACACTTGATATAGAATGGATCACTATGGCCCATTCTGAAACCATAAACAAAGCAGCCTGGCATTGCCTTATCCAATTCTTTAGGGAATTAACTATGAATACTCTGAGAGCTACTTAAACTACTATGCAGAACTTGCACAACCACAAGTACAGGTGAGTAGAAAACAAGTTTTCTAGCTTTCAAATGAAGACTCTCTCTTGCAAAATAATTTTCATCTTTCCAACTTCCATGATTTCCTGCGAGTTACTTCACTCTATTTTTCCTCACATGAATTATTCATGTATGTGTGTGTGTATACACATCTATAAAACTAAATGTGTTTAAAATTATTCTCAGAAGTTAGATAAAAGCCAGCAAACATGTGACTGGGATTTCAAGCAAGGTCACCTGGTGCTCTTGGTGGGCTAAGAGACTCACCAGAAATGCAGCAGGAGTTATTCCACTCTTCCAGCTGTCTGTTAGGAGACTCTTAGGGTCTTCCAGTTTGCCTCAGAGAAGACTGAGCACTATTCTGACAGAGCTTCTGTCATTTTGTCATAACAGATGACAAATTCTCTATTCTCATTGAGAAATAGGCAGCTACTTAAAGTACTACATTCTTTGCCATTTGAGGAGATTTTTCTGTTACTGTTTCATTTTCAATCCCTTTTTATTTATTTTTCCTAGAGGATCATTCTGTGACCAAGAGACAATGTGCTCAAAAAGTTCATCAAAGGGCTCTGCTCTGGTTTTTGGCTGCATTCATGGCTGGAACAGCTGTTCTGAGCACAATACTTTCCTACCTCTAAACACATGAGCATTTTTTGCTTTATAACACAGTTATCATGGTTGCTAGTGTAGTCAACAGGGAATTTCACCTTCAGTGGACAAAACCTGACATTCTAAGCAGATGGACCAGCTTCGTGCAAAAATGACATCTCTCCTTTAAATGCATACAGAGAGCCCTAATGAATAATTTAAGCAACATGCGAAATTCTTTTCATGTCCAGAGGCAAAAGAGATTAATCTGAGATTCAGACAGTAAGAGAGACCAGAGTTGCCTGTGGAATGAAGCTAGTTACCAAATGGCTGCTGTCCCTAAGGTTCCTTTTTTAATAGCTTATATGATAGGACTTATGTTGCAGGATCTGTTTCATTTACAATACTTAATTTTGGGCTGTTTAATAAATTATCAAGACTCCTAACAATAACTTGCAGTTTTAAGAAGTAATTATACTAGCTGGAAGTATGACCACTGTCTTGGTTTAACTCCAGGCAGCAACCAAACCCCACATAGCCACTCACTGACTCCCCACCAGTGGCATGGGGGAGAGAATCAGAAGGGTAAAAGCCAGGAAAATTCATGTGTTGAGATAAAGAGAATTTAATAGGGAAAGTAAAAGCCACACACACAAGCAAAGCAAGACAAGTAGTTAATTCACTGCTTCCCACGGGCAGGAGGTGTTCAGCACCTCCAGGAGAGCAGAGACCATCACACGTAACTCTTCCTTGGGAAACCAAACATCATCACTCAAACCATCCTCCCCTTCCTCCTTCTTCCTTCCACTTTATATACTGACCATGGTGTGATATAGAGTAGAGTATCTCTTTGGTCAGGTTGGGTCACCTGTCCCAGCTGTGTCTCCTCCAGTCTCCCATGCACCCCTAGCTCCCTTGCTGGTGTGGCAGTACAAAAAGTACCAAAGTCCTTGGCTCTGTGTGAGCTCTGCTCAGCAACAATACAAACATCGCTGCATTATCAACCCTGTGTTCTGCACAAATCCAAAACACATCCCCACACCAGCCACTGTGAACAAAGTTAACTCTACCCCAGCCCAAACAAGCACTTTCACCCCTTAGTCCATAGCACTTCCATCATGCCCAGGTCCCACACTATTCAGTACAACTTCATTAACCACCATTCCTCTTCCCATTCTTTGATATAATACATGGATATCATTCCCTTAGTCTATGGACCACTCCTGCAAAATGTCCATAAAATGTCCACAAAATGTCTGTTGTATTCATTTAGTCCTCGACTTTGGGCTCCACCTGTTCTGGTGGTCACTCAGAAGAGGTGGCACAGTTCTTTGAGTATGTGTGAAATTAAAAAAGGGGAAACACACATTCTTTTCCTGGCCTGAAGTGTACATATATCAGTTCTTAACAGCACAGGACAGGTAGGACAACCAGATCAAAGTTTACTTCAAGGAACCTGTGGGTTGTGAAGTGAACATCCTTGTGTCTAACATTATGTATAAGGTTTACAATATTCTACATTGACCTGTTATTCATAGCTGTTACATCAAATGGCATTTTCTCACTGCTGTTACAGAACAAGAAAGGGGCTGTTTCCTTCCAGAACAGACACTGTACAAAATTTTAACACCGGGTTTGCTTGAGCTAAACAACCAAGAGGAAGGACACCTGCAGGTGGAAGTGACTGCCAGAATGTCATGCAGGGAAATGACATTCAGAAGGCAATTTGTCAACAGTTCTAGATGGCAGACAAGCACAACACTTTAGGGCATCGACAACACTGCCCATCTCCTCTGAAGGCATCACTGCCAGAACATTACCTAATTTTAAAACAAGAAAAGTCCCCTCAGAGGAGTGACAAACTGCAAAGTCTCTGAATCCAGTCCACACTTTTCATGACCCTGAAGACCCAAATCAACATAAAATCCACAATTCTCTAGGAAGATGAAGAAAGAATGTGTGAATATTCTCACAGTTCTGTAATTCCTTGTCTCACATAACTTTTCAGTATTTCAAAACCAAAAATATCTCCTGGTTTATGAAAGTAAAGAAGTTCAGGCTATTTAGTTCCTAAATATATGTCTTGCTCTTAAATGTATGTTTGCATGTCTGTAAAATACTTAATTCTTAGACTAGTAATTTGCTGTTGCACCAAGGATTTACTGACAGTTACAATATCACACTGATGCTAAGATTATGAGCAGAAATAATACACTGGGCAGGGAACCTCAACACACCTGTTGGTGTATGTATCATACTACAACTGAAATCACAGGGAGAGGCTTAAGTAACAAGATCACACAATGCAAGGGCAAAATATAAAATACATCCATTCAGTTGGAGAAAAAAAAAAAGAAGATATAGTACAAGTTTGGTTCTTTAAAAGGATATTGCTCATGATAAAACAAAGACAAAGGGAAAGATTTCCAATTGACCTATCCCTAATAATGTGCACATTTCAAATGAAATCATCAAACCCTGCATGTCTGGGAAATGTCAGCTTAGACATTATAAATGTAACATTTACTGCTATGTACTTATTAATGTTCTATTTTTTGCCTGATATCACTTTGTGTTTTGGGAATGCTACGAGGGAGGACTAGGATAAAGCAACAACTGCTTCACTCCTGTTTGGCAGTTCCTATGCTCTTATGAAACTATCATCTGTGATTATCAGGCTGTTTATAATCTACTGAGGGTAGGATGTGATTTGCAATATTAAATGGGATCAGTGCAATCATGTAGCTCAATTCCCATGTGCCCCTTTGAAAATCTGCTCACTTTTGTACTTAAACTCCTCTTCCCCTACCGAACAGAGCATTGATTCCTCTCCTTCAGAGAGATGAATCCCTTCCCACGTGATTTCACATGTCAGTCTATTCTAATCACTTCCAGCTGCCTCTGCTCTTCCAAGCACAGAACAGGCATGAGAAAGGGCTGTGAGATGCCTTCCCCAGGAACTCCACTGGGTAGGAAATGGATTACTTTGATGACTCAGAGACATGGATAAGGATAAGACGTTTCCGATACACTAACCTCCTGTTGACAGAGATGCTTAAAAAAAAAAAAAATATCGGTTATATATTGTATGACCTTCTATGTGCTGGATGCTTTCCAAAAAAAAAAAAATATCGGTTATATAGTGCATGACCTTCTATGTGCTGGATGCTTTCCAAACTCTTTCTCCTTTGACTGATTTACTGCTGCTCTAAGTAGCTTGTCAGAGGAGAGGCAATATTGTTTCCCACTGCCATGACAACATTGAACAAGGTTGGGATTCAAATCAAAACATGGGGAATAAAAATCCCTTGGACTACATGGGAGGATGAATAAAAACATGGGGAAAAAAAAATCCCTTGGACTACATGGGAGGATGCAGAACCTGGTTTTGAGCCTCTGTGTGTGTGTGCAATTTCCTCATACACAATAACTCCTTTGATTTTTCTGTAGGTGTTTGCCAGACATCCAAATACATGATTTGGATGTATACAAACAAATCATGTTGCTTATATGTGCATATGTTTAATTAGTCTGAATGCTTCTCTGACCTCTGTTGTGTGACAATAGTTTTCAATTTACAATCATCTGTGAATGCTTCTCATTTTGATACAAGGAATAAGAGGAAGAACTTCTTTGCTGTGCAGTCACTGAGCACTGAACAGATTGCCCAGAGAGGTAGCGGATTCTCCTCACTGGAGATATTCCAGAACCATCTGGACACAACCCTGAGCCATGTGCTCTGGGCTGGCCCTGCTGGAGTAGGGAGGTTGGACCAGATGACCATTGTGGTCCCTTCCAACCTCACTGATTCTGTGATCCTGATTCTGTGATACTTACCACTTGCTAGTTACATTTACACATTTTATTGCAAAAATAATTGGAAAAAACATAATTTAAGATCTAAAAGTAGTGGCTGTATCTATATCCTCTCTTTTATACATAGTTCTAAATGCATATTATTTAATACAGATACACAATTAATGTATTTTTTCCTAATTTGAAGAATTTAAAAAAAAAGCCCAAAGACTCAGCAGAGTAATAAAGCTGAATATATTGCAGTCAGTTTTGTTTCTTTTGCTGAAGTATAGTTAAATAAGCAATTTTTCCAGAAAGTCAGGAAAATGTACTTTTAAAAGTAGCCACCTTGGTTTCAAAAAAGTGTTCAAATTTAATTTGTAAAAAAATCCTTTTTCTATGTTTTTCCAGCGTAAATTTTATTCTCAATCACAGTTTCTGAGAACTAACCATACCACAGCTGTTTTCAGGATTACTTCCTACCAGTTTATTGAGAATGTTGCTGATTCTGCTCTCCTATGATTTAGCATCTGAGATTTTCTGTTCCTTCAGTGTCCCAAAGGGACACATAGCAGTATGTCATGGAAAAACACGTTTGCTGCCTCCATGCAGATTGTATATTTAGTCTTTACTTCTTGTTCACTAGCACATAAAATTGCAGAATCATCAAGGTTGAGGAGACCTCTAAGATCAGAGAGTTTAACCATAATCTGTCACTGCTGGAACCCCCAAACCCTAACCCAGATCCTCCAGTGCCACATCAGACACCTCTGAAACACCTCCAGGGATGGTGACTGCACCACCTCCCTGGGCAATATCCCAGTGCTGAACACCACAACAGGGAAAACATTTCTCCTCACACCCAATCTGACTCTGCCCTGGCTCAGCTCAAGGCCATTCCCTCTCTCCTCTCCCTCAGCCCTGGCAGGACACACATCCCACACCTCTCTCCAGCCCTGGCAGGAGTTGCAGAGAGCCAGGAGGTCACCCCTGATCCTCTTCTCAAGAACAACCAAAATTCCCTCAGCCCTTCCTGACACAATTTGTTTTCCAGCCCTTTTCTGCTCCCGTTGCCCTTGGCTGGACTCACTCCTGTGCCTCAATAGCCTTTTTTAAATTGAGGGGCCCAAAACTGAGCACAGCATGAGCTGTGACCTCCCCAGTGCCCAGTCCAGGGGGATGATCACTGCCCTAGTGCTGCTGCCACACTGTTCTTGATACAGTCCAAGATGCCCTTGGCCTTCTTGGCCACCTGTGCACACTGTTGGCTCCCACTGAGCTGTGCCACCAGCACTGCCAAGTCCCTCTCTGAACAACAACACTCAAGCAACACATGAAACACACTGTGACTGTACACATACTGTGTACACATTACCATGGCATGTAACGATGCATATTACATAACATAATATACACATTGCATGTGTGTTGTATGCACATGGGTTTGTATATCACTGCACACATTAGGAGTACTAAGACATTCTATTTAATTTCTTGGCTTTGTGGGTTTTCCTCAGACAAGAAGAGAACCTAACTACAGTGTTTTCCTCCCTGGTTTTTTTTTTTTTTCAAATGTACAAGCAGTTTGAGCACAGGCAGCCAAGGGATGAGAACACAGCAGGGAAACTTCACCTTGGATAATCACAGGTTTTGAACAGCAAGGGAAAAAAAGAGATCCTCATTTGATGTAACAGGTTCAGCTCCAAGAAAATTATGGAGTGATGCCAACTGAGGATCTAAGGCATTAACATTGATAGAAAGGAAACTGCTTTAGCTCTGATATTCCTTAACTAAAATCATCAATTAAATACTACCAAAAACTAGGTCAAAAGTACTAATTCAGTTTAAGGCAGCTTTTCTACAGATAACTGCTTAAGTGGTAACCTGTACCCTAACTTCAAATCTTTTTTTTGTCCCAATTTCTTATTTCCCAAAAAGAGAATAACTGTAAAACCTACCTGCATAGGTGTCATATCAGGGTTATATAAACTGAGATATTCAGCCTAGAAACTCCCAGCCTGAAAAGCAGTGACTTTTTAATCAAGCTAACTAAATATGTCACAGTCTATAACAGATATTGCAAACATTCCTATTGAAGGACATGCCATAATTCTCCATTATAGGGAGCAATATCCAAGCATCAAGAGTCAGATGGGATGTTAGGAAAATTTTTTTCACTGTTAGGGTGTTCAGGCACTGGAATTTTGTCCAGGGAGGTGGTGCAGTCACCATCCCTGGAGGTGTTTCAGAGGTGTCTGATGTGGCACTGGAGGATCTCGGTTAGGGTTCAGGGGTTCCAGCAGTGACAGTTAACGGTTGGACTTGATGACCTTAGAGGTCTCCTCCAACCTTGATGATTCTATGATTCTTTAATAGTACTGTCATATAAATCTGGACAGCCAAATTGTATTGAAGCCAAATAAGAAACCAGAAACTAGTCAGTCCTCCATTTAGGATGATTTAGTAGTCAAGCCCATGAAGGGCTTGAGCCAATATGCCTCTCAGGCCACTTGGAAAACTCAATGCAAATTGCAGTGGCATCTTGTGCTTTCTTTTTCTTATATAAAACCATGAGAAAGAAGGGGGGAAAGAAAGTCAGTAGTCTTCAATTTTACGTAATAACTTGCTGGTTAAAACACTTGTGCTCTTGATATGGGTGACCCAGATTCAGTTCTGTTGCCTGCACTAGCAGATTCAAAGCCATACTCCCAGAAATTCTCTAACCACAAAGTTTACTGACTGGATGGGGTTACATCACCTAGAGTTTGTCTGTTGTAAAGAAAAATAATGTCAGGAGTCAAATAGTCCAATCACGACATGGATCCACTTGCACACAGACACTCAACTAAGAAGTGCATGAGGTTGTCTCATTTTCCTACTACACATGTCAAATTATATTTACATCTTAAATTAGCTGCCCAAAACTACACCTTCAGGCTATGAAGATCATTTGCTTTCCTCAAGGGCTGCTGCAGCAAGTTGTGGTACAGTGAATGGTGTAACAACCTTTCTTCATCCTCTCATGTTATAGAATCACAGAATAAGGTTAGAAGGGACCACAGTGGGTCAATCTGGTCCAATCTTCCTACTCAAGCAGGGCCACCCTAGAGCACATGGCTCAGGGTTGTGTCCAGACAATTCTTGGATACCCCCACTGATCATAATCTCAGAGTAACACCAATACCTTAAGGGAAACATTTACAACTTACATGTGCAAACACATGTAGCAACATAAATAACACATATCTGCCATATACCCTGTTCATCCTTAATAACAGTTGCTGTGCATATTATACTACCACTTGTATCCTAATCAATATAATCCAACAATGTAATGAATAATGTTCAAGGCCAGGCTGGATGAGCCTTGAGCATCCTGATCTAGTGAGGAGGTGTCCCTACCCAGGGCAGGGGTTGGGACTAGATGAACTGTAAGGTCCATTCCAACCCTTAAATTCTATGACTCTATGATATCAGGTTTCTATTCCACAGGTGCCACTGGCTACATGGAATGTCAGGATGTGGCTGAATCTTGTCATAATTGTGCAACAGCTAAACTCAAACATGGATTTACTGAAAGGGCAGAGCAGAGTTTAGCTAGCTATTGACAGTGACAGGCCTTGTATTATGGTATGGGCTCTTCTTAAATCCCAAACATCCTCCTTTGAAAAGAGACTGTTTTTCAAATAACAAGCTATCCAAGAGATTAATTGTGGCATCCAAGTTTTAAAAGCCAAGACTCTCACTAAATCAAAAGCTTTGTTTTACCCAATGCCTCTTCTCGTTCATCAAAAGAAAGAAAGTGACTGCTTGAGATAATCTTTCACTTACAATAAATCTAAATCAAAAAAACCCAAACACAACTTTAAATTGAACTCTGAAGCATCATTTTTGGTAAAACACAACTTCTTCTTCTGCATGTCACATTAGATATAGTGCTACATTCACCCTAAGAGATTTTACCACTCTTTATGTAACTTCCTACCAGCTCAGGAGATATTTCATCAGTCATACTGACAACCAAAAGAATTTTCAAGAATGTACTAACAAAACCTTCAAATTCACAGCCTGGGTTATAATCTGATATGTATTTATGTAAATATAAAGGCTACAGCATGCAATGATAACTACAACAGGGAATTAAATAACAATACCCAAAGTCACATTGAATTTACTGTGATAAAAGCCTTCAAAAAATGGCAACTTTGTTTGGGTAATAACTTTTTCAAGATACTTTCACGCTTCGAACTCTCAAATGGCATAAAATACTATTTTTTCCCCTTTTTATGAGTAACTTCAATCAGTAAATCAATGCTTTAGTAGTCAGGCTGATTAGAGTTTAGGGATTCACAGATTATACCTGCACTGAAATTCTTTTAATGAAAAATCTGTCTGGGTACGAGTAGCTCTTGAGACACAAAGGAAAAACAACGGTTTGGTTCAGGAAAAAAGAGATAGAACAAACATTTAATCGAGGGAAAAAAATGCCAAAACTAAATTATTTTTTATCATTTTCACCAAAATGCCACTTATAAAACTTCCTCACAAACAACAGGCTAGACTATTCAGAGAATCTAAAGCCACCATGGAAAAAGCTTTGAAGCAAAACAGGAGAAGACCTGCCATAACATGTTGATATACATGTTGATATATCAGCACTTTTGAGGAGAAAAGTACTTATTTTGATACAGAGATTAAGAGAAGTCTCCATTAAAACACTCTCACTGACAATCATTGGGAATTCTTTACAAAACCCTTTTACAGTCAGGTGGGGGTTGGTCTCTTCTCCCAGGCAACCAGCAGCAGGACAAGAGGGCACAGACTCAAGCTCTGCCAGGGGAGGGTTAGGTTGGAGATTAGGAAGAGATTTTTTGCAGAGAGAGTGCTCAGGCATTGGAATGTGCTGCCCAGGGAGGTGGTGGATTCACCATCCCTGGAGGTTTTCAAGCTGAGACTGGATGTGGCACTTAGTGCTATGATCTAGTGACCACAGTAGGATTGGACTCAATGATCTTGAAGGTGTTTTCCAATCCAGCTGATTCTATATTTTACTTCTCTTTGAAGGTCTATGCATTGCCTAACCCCAATCGATACTAAGTATGTCAGCAAACAAAAATTCTGTCAAACATATAAATTATTTCTGGGAACAGACTGTGTAAAAAGATTAAGTGTAAGGAAAATAAATGCCAAAAGTATGTTTATGGATAAAAGAGCAAAGTATGACATAAAATAGCTGGGATAAAAATAATATTTAAATAAAATTTGAATATAATGCCTTAGTGGGGTTTGATGTCATTAAATATTCATTCCTTCTGTACCTTGAGAACTGTTGGTTCCCAAACATATAAAATTTCAGTCTGCCAGCTACAATCCTAGCTTGGTGTAGAGCACCTCACTTTCCTGATCTATTATGCAAATGCTAATAATGATTTACTTGATAAATGCTACAAATGTAAAAAAAAAACCAAAAAACAAACAAAAAAAAAAAACCAAAAAAAAAAGAATAAATAAACAAAAAAAAACCCCAGAAAATGAAACCAGCATAATATCTATTCTAGTTATTTAACAGAAAACCATCTATCTCCAGTTGTATGGTTCAGCCTGAGAAAAGTCAAGAAGAAAATACAGCAGCATGACACCTTGGCTATTTCCTTGCCCATAATCTCTGTGCAGTATAAATCACTGTACTCTGCTGTTAAAGCCAATAGCAGATAATGTTGCTCAATAATCAATCACTCCATGGCTGACCATTTAATATCCATCTCATCTATAAACATCCATGTCATGTTACAAGTGCCAATTCATAAATATTACACTTACAGTGTCAAAATTGAACTCCTGAGAATTATTCTAATCCACTGAGGAATGTTTTCTGAGGGTGTTGTTGGTGTTTTTTTTGTAATCCACCATTTCATTGCCTACTTGTAAGAAAAGGAACATCAAGCAACTTATGAGGAATACAAAATTGTTCACTTTTGTATTCATTCATACTGCTTTGTTCACATTTGAAAACACAAAACATGTATTCCAATGAGCTTGGAGATTGCAAAATATCACAATCCAACACCATTTTATTTCCCTTCTAATCACATCTAGGCAAGGCTGCCAGGCATTGCAGAAGAACTTAGAAGTAAAGTGCATGGAGAATGCAAAGTAAAATAAAGTTCAGAGCACAGACAAGGACACATCTGCTCTTTTTATGTCAAATGAAAACTGCTTCACCCAAAATTGGGAGCTTCAATATCAAAACTAGGCAAACAAGGGAAGGCAGTGCTGGCAAGGTGCAAGTCAAGATAACCAAACTGAAAATTTCTAAATCAGTTCCAGAATGTCCCTGAAGGTGATGTAGAATGAAATAAATAAGCATTATCAGGATCCAAATTAATTTTAAAACAGCCACAAAATAAAGCTGAAAATTAATAAGGACATCTGAGTAATTGATCCTTCCACACCAGTGTGTACTTAAAATGAGCAAAACCATCAAGGTGGTACAGAAACTGCTATAAAGCTGCAGATAGCACAGTTTATCATATTAAAGGCAAGGAAGCCCAACACCTGAAACCATCCCTCAGTTCTGTGTTCAAACACAGGGGACTGACAAAAATAGTCCAGAAATAGGTGATAAACCAAAAGGAAAGGAAAAATTTCAGTGTTTGTAAAGACTCCTACAGACAAAGCCTTTGACAGGACTGAGATTTCTTAACAAGATGCTGAGTAACTCCACATTCACAGCTGACAGAAAATGATCAATGGAACCATCGGATCCAGATCCACAGGCAAAATAAAGAGTTGACCTTGGCAACAGGTTGTCAAGAGCAGCACCATGGCCAAGGTGCCCCTGTCTGAGGCTTTGGGCCACAACCTGGGCAAGTCCCAGGTACTGCTGGTGTCCTTTTCCTCCACCTCCTCCTCCAACACAGGGGGTGGCTCCCCAGGGATCACAGAGCTGCTCTCATTCATCCGTAGTTCTCCTCCTCTGGCCTCCCTGTCTTAGCATAGCAAAAATCACTTGTGCCCATACTATAAAGCTCATTCTGGAGGAGAAAAAGGAAATGCTCTGCCCTTAAATTTTATCAAAAGAGCAGAAATAAAGGGTCACCTCATGTAATGCAGAACACAATCTAGCCCTGGTACAAACACACAGCAGTAAATTTCAAAAAGGTAATCTAGCTAATTCACCAGCAGAGGATATTATCAAGCTTGAAAGAAGATTTTTACATGGATAAAAATATTACTCAATGCTTCATCCGTGTCCAGGTGTGAGGTTGGAGCCTGGAAAGAAGGGAGAGGTAGGGTGACAGCATTTTTAAGGTTTGGGTTTTAATGCTCATTACCCTACCCTGCTTGACTGCTAAGAATAAGACTGAACTACTCTGCTTTTGTTGGAAACTGAGGCTGCTTTGCTGGATGTGCTCAAAAGTGATAATTTCTCACATAGAGATGCCATAAATGCACACTCAAGATCAAAACAAAGTTTCTCTCTGACATCAAAAAAGGCTAGCAATAGGATTTTATAACTTGACTTATCTATCAAAGATTTGAGTACTGCTGCCTATTTGGCCTCAAGTGTCTTCAAACCAAAACATTGTACATTGTAGTCTGCATGAAACAAAATATTAAGCAAAATATAATATCAGTGTTCCTTCCAAATTGTTTTTTTGAGTCACTGAAAACAGAGAGAAACTAAAACTATTTTAGGAAGAACATCATCCTCCTTTACACACATATACAAATCAACACTTAGATTAGCCAATCCCAAAAATCAATCCCAGGTGGCATTAGTTATTGAAATGCCAATTGAGAGCTTCATAAGAAATTCAGAACTGTGCTCACAGTGAAAAGAAGCTCAGTGTGAGTCAGACAGTGCCTGAATTTGGACACTTGCTATAAGACAGACCTTTTTAATCAGGGATTACTACGTCAGATAGGGAGTTTCTCCTGCACTGCTTTGCCTCCAGGAATTTAGGGAATATTTCCTACAATGAAAGGACAGATCTGATGAAAAACTTTATAACCTGACCTTAGGGAAACACACAAAGTAAAATAACACTGACACTTTCCTCAACCACAACAGGTTGTTATCTATAATTTATTGATGCAAAGAACTTTTACACCTATATCCTTCCAGGCTGTAGTAAAATATGCATTACTTAGCACACCATTCTATTAAAGGTTAATAGTAGTAGCTCAGGAAAACAGCCTAGAATTACTGAATATACATCTGGATGCATTTTATGGGTATCAGCAACTACAGCTCCAGCTAAGACACCTAATCTGAAACTCCAATTGCAAACTTATGTTGTCCATGCATCTTCCCAAGCAACACACATTGCCTCAGATTCTTGGTCTTTTTGTCCTGAACAGTTTCTAGAAGAATGTATTTAATCCAGCAATGATGAGAGAATGTTGTTAACACCAAGTAAGAAAAAAGACACACAGCACTTACTGTGTTCTGAGCTGGAGACAAAGAATAACAAGCAGGAAAACAGGCACTTTTTCTCAGAGCTTAGGCTCATAAAAGTTTTATTTCCACATGTAAGACCCATCAATTTGGATAATATAAAAGAAAATTCACCCCAGAGCCACCTCTTTGATGCTTCCAATATCAAAACTCAAGACTGGTGTGAAATGAAGGAGGAGGAAATAAATAGAGGTGGGATATGGAGAAGGGCAGAGTATCATATCATCACTTCCACTGAGCTGCAAGAAGTCACAGTGCTCTAGGAACTGTGAAATATAAGGAAGAAGCACTGACTTTGTTCAGACAGCTCTCAGCAATGCTGCCTTAGCTCATCTCCCTACTGCCACAGTAGAAACCACTGGCACTAGAAGCCAAATCTGTCTTGATTTCAGTATCACGAAGAATCTGAAGAAATACTGCAAGTGCAAAAGGCACCAATGTGGAATTCCAGGGCACCTTTGATTTGCTTGACTCCTCCCTCAATCCAGACCAAAATAGCTTTTAGACTTTTGAGTTTGCCTGTGTCTTATTCCCATTGTGAGAACTCCTAATTATCACTGAAACAGCTGGATACAGCAGTAAGAACAGGTGGAGAATTTACCCATCTGCTACCGAGTAATATCTATGAACATGATAGTGCAAAAACAATTACATTTAAATCCATACTACTTTTTAGCTCTAAGTGTATAAAATACTGTATAAAGGCTGGCAGCAGTAGCAAGTACTAGCCATCCCTACACACAGCCAGAAGAGGAATGCAATTTGGTACTGATTCACAGAAACAGCACAGAAAAATTCAGGAAGAATAAGAACTGAGACGTTATTAGATTTAAAAATAAGATCACTCAAAGGGTGAAAAAAGTGAAAATGTTCATGAGGAGATAAAAATAGAGTGAAAGAAACTGGGAGAGGAGAGAGAAAACTATTTTTAAGGTGTTATTAACACTTGCTACGTTTGAAGTGGAAATGAAGCAAAAACGAAAGATCCCAAAATAAAAGCTTACATTGAAAAACTCATGGATAGGTTCTTTTTCTGAGAGATGTGCTATCTCCACATTTCCTTAGGTGTTTCACTTACACAGAAGATAGACTATGGTCAATGGGTTTCAGATTATTAAAGCAAGGGAGGACAAGACAGGCAACCAAACAGGGACAGAACCCTCAGCATCTGTGAAATTCCCAAGTCTTGCTTCACATTCACAATTATATAATCAGTAATGGAGTTATGTTGGCATAAGGCTAAGTTGAAATGAAGATTAGTCACTCTGACTATGCTGAAGCATCTGTCAAGGATATAATTTCATAGTGGTTTTCTTGGACCAAGGCCACACTTGCCAAATTAGCCAACGAGATGGCTGAGTTTAAAGATTGCAGTTTCATTGCAATTCAGCTGCAATGAAAGAGATCATTTTTACAACTGCACTGGTAAAAGGAGGTATAAATTGTCATTGTTCCTTCATTTCACACATCAGGAGTGACACAAAAGATATTTTGCAAAGGCTGTTTGGCAAACTGAAGTCAATCTCCAGTCTGCAAGCCCAGGGACATGGTCAAAGGTACATGCAGCTGATACAGTTTGGGAGTCTCCTCAGCAAACAAAAGAATGACAGGGTTAAAAAAGTATCTACTCCCTCATTTACCTTTCCTAGAGCTAAAACACATTGGCATAGCAGCCAGTAGGGAATAAACTACAAGCACACCTGACCAGGCCCTGAGATACTTAGCTTAGCCCCATTCATGTCCATAGGTGAATCATAGAATTGACCTGGTTGGACCTCAAAGATCATCAAGTCCAACCCTACCATCATTACTAGACCATGGCACTAATTGCCACATCCAATCTCATCTTGAAAACCTCCAGGGATGGTGAACAAGTGTACATACGAAGAACACTTCTGTCAAGTGCCAATCATTCCAACTAAAAGAAGTAACAAATAATACATCCATAAAAAAACTCGGAAAAGTGTTAACACGAAACCAAGATCTGACATTATGTAACAGTAGCTACCAGAAATGTGATAAAATGGCCTGAATATATTTCCATGCTGGAATATAGCACAGTGACAGACATAGCACAGACAGAGAGCAGAGGATGAGTTATTCTGAGAACTTTCTTCCGAGACTTGGGTTTCTTGCTGATGTAAAAGTTAAAGCTCCTTGCCTGGATATATAATTTGCCAACCAAACCCATGAGTATAGCACAGAGAAATAAGTTTTAAAGTAGGTAAGTGATTATCAAAAGCACTGTTTGTACATTAACATAAATGGAACTAGACAAATGAGAACACATGTTGTCTTGGGGCGATTATTTACCATTGCTAATGCATAAAAGTGCAATAAATGTAGCTATTAGCATAGGAATGCTTTCATCCAGCTGCAATCTCCATATTCACTAAATTAAAAGAGAAAGTAAAAGAACCTGATGCTACCTTTTCCTTCTCCACATTAGAAAAAGATGAGCTCTGCAGAGAGACCTGGACTGACTTGAGCAGTGAGCTGAGGACAACTGCATGAGGTTCAATAAGGTGAAATGCTAGTCCTGCACTTGGGACACAACAACCCCCAGCCTGGAGCTCCAAGAAGACCAAAGGCATCTTGGCCTAAATCAAGAAGAGTGTGGTCAGCAGGAGTAGAGCAGTGCTTATCCCCTGGACTGGGCACTGGGGAGGACACAGCTCAGTGCTGTGTTCAGGTTTCGACCCCTCAATGCAAAAAGGACATTGAGGCACTGAGCGAGTCCAGCCAAGGGCAACGAGGGCAGAAATGGACCTCTCAATGCAAAAAGGACATTGAGGCACTGAGCGAGTCCAGCCAAGGGCAACGAGGGCAGAAAAGATCTAGAACACGTCTTATAAGGAAGGGCTGAGGTAATTGGGTGTGTTTAGCCTTGAGAAGAGGCTCAGGGGTGACCTCATGGCTCTATCCAGCTCCCTGACAGGAGGTTATAGAGAGGTGGGGGATGTGTGTCCCGCCAGGGCTGCAGGGAGAGGAGAGAGGGAATGGCCTTGAGCTGAGCCAGGGCAGAGTCAGATTGGGTGTGAGGAGAAATGTTTTCCCTGTTGTGGTGTTGAGGCCCTGGGATATTGCCCAGGGAGGTGGTGCAGTCACCATCCCTGGAGGTGTTTCAGAGGTGTCTGGATCTGCTGCTGAAAGATAAGGTTTAGGGTTTAGGAAATCGATCAGTGTGACAGGTTAATGGTTGGACTGGATGATCTTAGAGGTCTCCTCCAACCCTGATGGTTCTATGACTCTATGATTTATAATGCACACCATGAAAACAGGAGTCTGGAGAAAGAGACCTTGTTAATGTCTCCACAACTGCAGAGAAAAAGAACAACAGTAGTGCCAAGCACAAAGTTTACATCTTGCTCTACACATGAACTTTAAAAGAGGCAAAAGGGTTCAGATCTAGTGATCCAGCTAAGGACCAGCTCTGCAAATGATTCATTGCATTTGACCTTAACACCTGGAGCTGCAAAATTCCTTCTTCTGCAGCCTAGCCTTGTCATATTTTGGGGGGAAGAAAAGGCAGAGACAAGACTCAGTGCAACCCACAGAAGAGCTAATATTATGCAATGTTTCTCTTTTTTCCAGGTCACTTTTGTTTTGTTGGTGCAATAAAACCCAGTTCTGTTCTCAAAGATGCTTTGGTTCTAATGGTGCTAGGGTGAGTGCTATACACAACATTGAAAGTGGTCACTTGTTGGCTGCAGAAACCTTGAGTTTGGTTTTTCAGAGTTAACACTCATCTCTGCATTTCCCAAATCACTTCAAATCTATATTAAATTGCAGCCATCATAGATTTTTAAATAACTTTTTTTTTGACTGTGTGATGAATAGTGGGCAAGAGAATGGAAATAAATGAAGACTTTGCCTACTATTAATGAAAAAAAAAAAACAAAAAAAAAAAAAAACAAACCAAAAAAAAAAAAAAAAAAAAACAAAAAAAAACGCCAAAAACAAAACAACCAGAAAACCCAAACCAAAAAATGTCACCAATCCAAATTTGGTGGCACATGAATTTTTGGAACAGTAAAAGAGAGAGTGGTTTGCTCACGAATCTAACAGTCCTTGCTCTACAGGTGATGGCACTTTTCTGCTCTTTGCTCAGCCATGTGGTCAGAGGAGATTTAAAATAGCTGAGAGATCATCTTCAGTTACACTGTTCACAAGCAGAAGAAATCACTTTTCTTCTATTAGTCTAACTTAGCGTTTTAGAGTTTAACACAAACCATATGGTCTTACCCAAACTGAGACAACCTCTATTACATAAACCACATCTATTTTTCTCTCGAATTTCATGGCATTTCTGACAGTAGACATATCATCATCAAGTCTCAGTACTTTGTTGCAACTTTTCAATATCTGAAGGGCCTACAAGGAGTCGGAGAGGGACTCTGCATTAGGAACTGCAGTGATTGGGCAAGGGGTAATGGGTTCAAACTGAAGGAGGGAAAGTCTAGGTTGGATGTGAGAAAAAATGTATTATACTCTAAGGGTGGTGAGAAATAGGAACAGGTTGCCCAGGGAGGCTGTGGCTGCCCCAACCCTGGCAGTGTTCAAGGCCAGGCTGGATGAGCCTTGAGCAACCTGATCTAGTGAGGAGGTGTCCTTGCCCAGGGCAGAAGGTTGTGATTAAATTATCTGTAAGGTCCACTCCAATGCTTAAATTCTATTATTTTGTGATTCTATGAATAACTAACTATGCTCAGTCCTGCACCTTTTCTTCTTCTCTAAAGTTAGTCACGTTTGGTTTGCAATGAGAATTTTTAACCCAAGAGCTCTGAGCTATCTACATTTAATGGATACTAGAAAAATCTTACAAAAGCACATCTAAGTGTTTCCCCATCAAAAGAGACTCAATATATTTTTCTCTTTTTCTAGACTTCTTCTCTTTGTTTACATACAAAATAATTGTTGCCGTTTCTTGGGTGCCCTTCTAACACATCAGCCTATTTTTGAACCACGGTCACAAAAGAATATGTTTTGCATAAAACAAAAAGGAATTGTCAAAAACTTCTTGGCCTTCCAGTCCAGTGCTATGGCATTAGAGCACTCCAACATTCTGGCTAATCTAGGATTCATATTCCCAGTACTTCCTACCCCGTAGCATTTGGTAGAATTTGTGTTTACAGCACAGCAATGATGAACTAATCTAAACTCCTCTTTTTACTTTGACCTTAAAATCATGCTTTGCCTTTGCCAGCAGTCTATTATACAGCACCTCTTTCTAATGCAAAAACAGCATAGTATCCAACAATAGGAGTAAACAAACAAACCCGATTTGCATACTCATTTTAGATAAACACACATAATGAAATTCTAAAATGAACCTTTCTGAAAATCTACAGGCATCTTAGCTCTGCAAAATATAGGTAGTAATCTCACTAAGAGAGATTCTTAATGATTCCTGATGATTTACATTCCTTGTTGGGTCAGAGCAGGACATATGGAGACAATCAAAAATCTTCTCCCTATTGAACAACATGCAAATTGGGTGGCAAATACTCTGTATACTGATACACAAACAGATGGAGACTTTCTAGAGTTTAATAATTCCCATTTTAAAAGCTGCTGTCATCATTTGTATTTCAGTAGCATTTAAAAAACACAGCTAGGACTGCACTGAGCAAAGTGGAAAGCAAACAGAGCTGGCAGCCAAAACAGGCAAGTCAATGACTGGAAAGAGAAAATGCAAAATACTGCATATGGATGGTCAGTTTTAGAACCAAGAGTTCCAAATATCCAGTTCAAGTCCAGCTGCAGCTAGTGTTATGGGTTACTATGGCTGCAGACAGCCACTTGGATGAAGAGGATATCTTGCCTTCAGAAATGACTGCAGAGTTGAGTTCCACTCTCAGATACACTGGTGCATATGAGGGAAATTCTACTATGTAAGTGCAGCTACTTCAGATTTATATCGGTTTAAATGAGAGCAAATGATAGGCTGATGTAATCTGGTTGATATCAGCTCAGAGGTTCACATGGAAATGCTACATATCTTTACTATACCACTTGGCATTGGAATGTGCTGCCCAGGGAGGTGGTAGATTCACCATCCCTGGGGGTTTTCAAGCTGAGACTGGATGTGGCACTTAGTGCCATGGGCTAGTGACCACGGTAGGGTTGGACTGGATGATCTTGGAGGTCTTTTCCAACCTGGTTGATTCTATGATTCTACAATAACTCTAATAACCATCTTCCTGCATAAAGAAAAATCAGCTGATGACATTAATCCCAACAGTACATCATGAAGAAAGTAACTTGGTTGGTGAAGCAACTAACCAAGATGCCAGCTGGTATTGAGCATACCAAACAGGAAAAATGACTGAATGGACACAGGTTTGGGGGTACCTTGTCATGCCCACTGACTAACTTCTCAGTGCCTGATACTCCTATGCATTCAGGATGATCTTTTACAAATGAAGGATGGCCAACAGTTGTCAAGGCAATTTGCAATTCTACACCAGACTGAAAAGACCATGGATGTCACTGCTTCTGGCTCTTGCACACAGTTCAACCCTAATTCTAATCAGGATTTAAATCTTAAAATAAAACTATATCTTCAATCCACACAGAGGTATCACCTTCTATTCAAACTCTACCTACAGACCAATTACATGTAGATATTTTCTTTCTCAGCTTACACAACAGTTAAATCTTCACTAAATGTCACGGTATTTGGGTCTAAAAAAAAAAATATCCTCTTTTTTACTCCCTAAAATTAATGATAGGGTTAAATATTGCAGGGTCTTTCTTTGGCTTGTCAAGATAATTTTGTGTTTACCACATTAAAACTGTCTCTTGCATAACATTGGTTTAACATAATTTTTCCCCCACTATGCTATGTCATTGTCTATTAGAGATAATGAAAGAACAAATGCAAATAAGCAGTCATTTAAAGCAGTAATGTATAGCAATGCTTCTGTTAGGCAACCCTGGAACATCTGCCAGAATTTTAATCAGATACTAGAATAGAAAAGTAAGTGTTGTTATGAGTAGTGATAAACATAGCAACTGACACCATCTATTAATATTGAAGGACAAACTCTTTGCTATAGTAAACCAATCCAATCATGGCAATGATATAGTTTGATGTGTTGATATGCTAAGTCTGGCAATTCCTACAGAAAATAAAGTTGAAGAGGAATATATCTTTATTAAATGTGACAGATACAATGGTGTCAAGTAGCTCAGTGCAGCACAACAAGAAATTATCATAAAGTTTAGATGGACAACTGCATAAATTCAAGTAAATTTGACTCATAGAGGCAATAGTTTTATCATCTCTGGGAAGCTGAAGTAGTTTCTTATGGCTATCAGAAATACCAACTGCCATACCAGGCACAGCCTATGACTTGACCAGGAGACTGGCAAAAAGGTTTGCATTAATACATCCTTCATCAGAACCCAAAATGTAAAACATATTTCCCTTGACCAGGAGACCCAAAATTTCAGAACCCAAAATGTAAAACATATTTCTATGCATGTTTACACTCTCAAACTTTCTTCCAAAATATAACTGCATATAGTGTTTGCACTAAGACTATGCAAACCTTCTTCCAAAATATTACTGCATATAGTGTTTGCACTAAGACTATGGCATTAGAGCAACCAGCAATGTACACAGGACAGGATGGCTGGACCTCTGAACCCTACTTCTACTCCAGAACTAGCACTCTAATTAGACAGGCTGCAAAGAAAGTATTTAGAAACATTTCACAGCCACCTGCCTAGGAAGAATGAACCTTAACGGGAGTTGAAACTGGCAAGGGGTATCAAGGGCAACAAGAATAGCTTCTACACTAAATAAGCAAAAAAAACTATGAAAAAGAAAAATATTGGTCCATTGCTAAACATGGTGGATATAGAATCATGGAGCCATCAAGGTTGGAGGAGACCTCTAAGATCATCAAGTCCAACCCTTCACCTGCCACTGCTGTAACTATTCTGTAAATCAAATTCTTCCCCTGCCCAGAAGTTTAGGTACTTGAGTTAAAGGTCTGCTCTGATACAATAGAACTGTGTAAGACTGGATGAGATTTCTATAGAAAGAGCTAAACTGTGGGAGAACTTCTGTGAGAAGCTCCAATTGAGGATTCTACTCATGCAGCCTGCACCCACTGGCATGGGTGCTGCTTTGAGGCCTCTGCCCTGCTGCAGACACATTGCACTTTGGTTGTACCTTGTTGGGGGTTGGTGATGACTTGCTGACTTGACTTTTTGACTCAGTCTGAAAACTGCCTCATGACTACAGACCTCATTAGCAATCATGTTCCCAACTGTTGGCTGAACTTTGTTACCATCACCAAACCTGCTCTGCTTGTCCTGTCCAGACACTGTTGGACTGCACACCTCATCAACAAGGTCTTGCTGTCACCCTCAGCTCCCTTATTACACAGCCTGGTCATGTTCATCTGCTGACAGCAATTTACAGCAAAGGATTCAGTAGCATCATCACTAATACAAATGGAACCATAAATGATAAATGTATATTAGCACTGACTCTTGGTCATCTTTTTGATCTATTCAGGTTCAGCAATCTGCAGAGCCACAGATGCTCTTCAAAGTGCAACTTCAAAATTTACATCTTCAATATGCTCTTTAATAGTACTATTGCTTCAAGATGTCATTCCTCCAAATTCTAATCTTTTTCTCCTTCATAATATGCACAGACTAAAAACACTCCTAATGCATTTGCTTACATGCAATATGCTGTGTTGTCTTCAGGTATAACTCCCTTCTCCCCAAATAAAATAATCACACCTTTAGAAAAGCTTCAGACAAGATTCAAAAAGCACTGAAAAATCATCCAGAAATACGTCTGATAGACTCTCTGGATTTCACTGTAGCAATTAGGGGCATGTGCCTTAAGTTTCTAATCACTAATTCTATATATTCAAAAGTTCTATATCTAAACGCTAAATCATCACACATAGAGCAGTACCATGAAAAAACATCCTGCATCTAAGTGACTGTACCACATTAGTCACCTTCCTAAAAGCTTTCATTCATCATAATGGTCTTTACTCAGGAAGAATGAGATTTGTCACCTACTTTCTTCATAAGCTTTCTCTTTCTTTTTGAATAACTCAATCAAGCAAAATGAGCTCCTTAGAGGATAAGTCACTCCTTTAAAGGAGTGAAACAGCAGCACACTACCCATAAGCAGAAGGCTGAAGTAGATCATATTACTCATGATAAAGTTTGTTACTTGCAAGACTTAAGGCTTGAACTGTTAGTTTTCCAAATTCCCTGAAAATTGTTCCAAGTTTGGAGAAGTAATGCTCAGAGTTCTACTGCCATGCTTTTGAACATATCTGGAAAGAATCACTAAGAGCCAAAGTTTCTCACTTACCTAATCAGTTTAGAGGATGAAGCTCTAAAATCCTAGATGCCACTATGGAACTATAACCCTGGGGACAGAATGCAAGCACTTAAACCAAGACTTAGTTCTGCTCCTGTTATTTCTCAAGGCTGATTTCAGTCACAACTTGTCAGGCAAAGCTATCTACTCAAACCAAGAAAACATATTGATATTGATTTGAACAGTTGCAACCTGATGCTGATTGACCAATGCCAGCTTCTCTGAAATCAGAGTCATTTCCAGCAGCTCTTGAGAAGAAAATGTAGCAGGATGCTCTACCTTGAAATGGGGGGAAACAACCTGAACAATACCCTGTTGGCAAAGCAAAAAGTGGTGAATGAAGAAGGGGCATCATGCTGCCTTTGGGTTGGATAATGCTGAAATCAATCTGACTCAGCAATCCAAAAATTAAACATCCTGAGAGCAAGATGAAGATATGGCAGACCTAGGAAAGGAACAAACAAATGATACAACTACTAACTTATCTAAAGCTGCTGAGTGGCACAGCCTGGAGACATCTGACTTGTCCAGGTCATCCAGGTTGGGTGAAGCCTTGAGCAACCTGATCTAGTGAGATGTCCCTGCCCAGGGCAGGGGTTGGGACTAGAAGATCTGTAAGGTCCATTCCAACCCCTAAATTCTATGATTCTTTTTATTACACCAACTTGCAAATAATCATCTTTTTGTCAGCACCTTCTTCCCACTTGTCTTGTTTCATTTCACTTAATGTTTTAAAAAAATGGATCTTCCTTTCTGGTAATTAAATATGATGTTCACACGTTGAACTTCACTATCAAGTGGAAAAGAGGCAATAAGGATAACAGCTTAAAATGGCTGAAAATAGCAGGTGGAAAAAAGAGAACGATATTATAACAGTCCTAGTGTTTCAAACACAAAGTTCAAGATATACCTCTTCTCAGACAGATTTAGTGCAACAGACTCAAAGTCAAGTGCAGAGAAATAAATAGAGGATGCCAGGGAAGCAGCAGATGAGATCTGTCAACAGAAATAAATATTTTTATGTGAACAGAAACCTTACATGAAAGGTACATTCCAAAATGTGAAAGGACTTGGAAGGCATGCCAGGGGAATGACTACTCTCTAATAACTAGCACCTGACCCTACTTTATCAGCAAGTGCATATTTTGCCCTTAGAAATTCAAAGTATGACCTCCTTAAAACAGTGTTAATCTCCTGACATTCCTTCTCCTTTTTATTGAAGGGGTTGAGTAAAATTCTAAGGCATAAAGAGAACAACCTGTGCAGAGGAAACTAAATTGCCATTGCAAGGACACCTTGATCTCTCCTGTTTTCTACTTTATATACAACGTTCAGTGCTGAAAGTGCTTTTCAATGCATTTTTCAATGATTCCTCACAGAGAACAAAGCCACTTTTTATACTATCTATGTAAGCAATAGGAAACTAATTAAAAGGGATATTAATACCCTGCAGTACACAGAATTAATCCAAGTCATAAGGACAGAACTAATCAATTGGAATAAAGCAAACAGAGAAACAGCCATCCAAGAGCTACAACCAGCACCATAGTTTCAGATTCAGAAAGAAAATTAGAGTAAACTTTCCTAGACATGCTATGAAAATTATATCCTGCATGCTGCTGGAGACCCAAACATTTCACCCTGATTCCTGTTGTAATTATAATACATCAACAATTACTTGCTACTGATTAAGTGAAGAAGTGGAATTTATGTAATATCTACTCTAGTAGAATTTCATTCTAATGGTAACACATCAATCCTGATGCCATCCCTGTATCTAAAAGGCAAATGATGACTTATTTTTGAAGAGCAAGTTTAGACCAAAAAATATAGATGATGTGCTTGTAGAGAATTATTAACTCTATATGGACAAGTCATCCAAACTAAAAGTGACTTAAGAGCATGAAGCATCTCATAAATCCTATTAGAACATAGGGATTAACTGTTGTCACATACACAGAGGGTCTGAAAATAGATCATTACCAAACATTTTCATTTCAGTGTACTTCAAACCTCTGTAAATTACAAGGTTGTTTTTAAAGCCTCATACTTTACAAGAGGCCTAAACTGATTGAAGATGCTACAACACAAGTTTTGCAACTGGAAAACAGCTATTACATACTGAAGTTACTTAATTATCCCTGCATTTCCTTCCCCTCCCTCCACTGCCTTGAAGCAAACAGAGACACTGAAAAAATGAAAATCTTGAAGGTAAAAGATGACAAGAGGAAAGGAGCCCCATAGCTAATAAACGAACATAATTTCAAAACAAACAACTCTTTCAGGATGTATGGAAAGGAGGCTGATTTAGCAGACAAACAACAACTCTTTCAGCATGTATGGAAAGGAGGCTGATTTAGCAGGAGGAGAAGGTAGAAAGTGGCATTTAGCTGAACTGACTCAATGATGAATATTCCAGACACACAGACCAGGTGCAAAATTCAACTCCTGGAACAGTGTGTGAGATTTTAGCTTGGATTCTGTCCTAACCACTCCTTCCCTTCAAAGGAGTATCAATACATTTTATTGCTGAACCTGATAATAAAACTCAGAGAAGTCAATAACCACCTGCCATGGAGATAATCTGTTAGGACATATATTTTGTCAAGATATCACAGTAATTCAAAATCTGCACTTAATACCTTCAGCCAGAATCATTGTCTGTGTGAAGTTCACTGAAATATAGTGACTAATGGCCAGTTCAAAGTTCCTACTCCTTGGAGTGGAGTGATCAGCCTTTTTTTCTGGGCCTCATCACCTTCAAAAATGCCTCTAAGTTATACTTACAGTGAAGTGCATAACTTCACTGTGCCAGCATGGTGCTGCAAGACACCATGAACGTGTGTTCTGTTCTCTTGAGCATGGTAGGAAAAAAGGGGAAGCATGGGGCAAAAGTCATGCTGGGTTACTTGCAAAATCTTGGGCTGGCTTAGTTGTGAGCATAGCTAGCAGGTCTAGGGAGGTGATTATTCCCCAGTACTCCATACTGGTCGGAGAGTGCTCTGTCCAGTTCTTGGCACCCCAGTAAAATAGAGACATGGAAATATCAAAGTGAGTCCAGCAAAGGGTCATGAAGATGATAAAGGAATTGGAGGTGGTGGATTCACCATCCCTGAAGGTTTTCAAGCTGAGACTGGATGTGGCACTTAGTGCCATGGGCTAGTAACCACAGTAGGGTTGGACTTGATGATCTTTGAGGTCTCATCCAATCTGGTTGATTCTATGGTGACTCATACAAAGAGAAGCTAAGAGAGGTGGAAAAGGAAAAAAAAGGAACCTGGTAAAGAGTTGGCTCCAGAAGGTCTTCTTAATTTGTATGCTGAGGAGAGAGTGAAAAGAAGTCTTCTCAATGGCATCCAACAAATGGAGAAAATTTCAAATGAGTATAAATTCAAATATTTGGCATTTCATTTATATATAAGGAAAAAAAAGAAAAAAAAAAGTTGGCCAATCGTTGCCTAAAGAGCTTGTGGAGTCTCAGTGTCTGGAACCATTCAAACCCTGACTGGCCATAATGTATTTGCATGAATTCACCCTTCTTTTGCCAGGGAGTTGGTCTACTTTGATTTGTAGGAGGTGGGAGCATTACCATGCCCAACACAGATACTAAAGACATACAGATGCTTACATCAAATTTATCTTCATTTCATCCTGAAAAGACAACAAGGAGCAAACTCAAATGTGCCTAAGGAAGTCACCAGGGAAAGTACATCATGTCTCAGACCAACACCTAGAACAAGCCAGTTCACCATATAGGAATATATTCAAGCTGATCCTTTCTTGACTCAGGTTACCAATAGCACACAGAGGAAAGAGGGGGAAGGGAAGAGCATGAATTTCACAGAAGCCTCCAAAATTCTAACACATTACAGATTCAAACAAAAGTTCCTTTAGCTAAACTGCACATTGTGCCCCATAAAACACCACTGACCAGATTTATCATTTAAAAGGAGCACTAACAATCCTTACAGGTCTGAAAGCAGCAGCACAGCTAAAGTGTTTAAAAGGATGCCAAATCAAAGGGGAGATGATGTGTTTTGATCAGGAGATCCTTCTGTGATATAGAAGGTGATATGTGATATATCTACAGGTGATATAGAAGAAAAATGGCTTTAAAGGTCTGGGATAACAGTGCAATTGATTCTCAGCTATACTTGGCACATGACTTTAAAAATTCACTATGCAGCACAATACAAGTGTTCTTGGCTCAGACATGATTCAGGACAAATCAGAAGTGCATTGCAGGTCAGCACAAAGGTGCATGAAAGAGGTAGTTCTGTTGCACTTGTTCTGCAATGAGTACAAAACTTACACTTTGATAAGTCCTACAAAAGTTAAACCATGACATCAACCTTCAGCCAGCTGAAGCAGGTTCAAAATTGTATTTTTTTAAAAACATCTAACCAGAATTTTGTTTGATTCCCAATTCTTGTCTTTCTATAGTCCAAATTAAACATTACACAACTCAAAAGCAAGAAGAGTTTCTGAAGTTGGGTGTGTGCTCAGGTTGAGCTTCATGTATTACATCAAAGTTCAGTGTTTCAGTGAAAATTCCCATTGAATTACTGTGGGAAAATAGCATTAATATATTTAAGGATAGGTCTGCTGGTTTGGGGGGGAGGATGAAGAACAGGATCAAGTGTATCTGACAGCTCTTCCAGATACTAAAGGACTCAATATCATACTCTAAATCTACAAAGAGAGTTACTAACTAGTTTCCTGAAGACAGCAGTTACAACTTTGTCTGCATTCAGTAAGAAATATGTCTTTATGTTTTCTTATATAAAATGGAAGATACAAAACTTTAGATGTATCACAGAAGTGAAACTTCAAAAAGATTCAGATACTCGTATTGACAACTAGTGCTGAAGATCTATCACAGAAGTGAAACTTCAAAATGATGCAGATACTCGTATTGACAACTAGTGCTGAGGATCAGAGTTATGTCATCATCTTCAACATATTCCTGTGTTTGCAAATGTGAGCAATTAGGAGAATGCCATTGTAAAACAAAAACCAAATCACAACAGATGGATATGCCAGGAAAATTGTCAGACAACTCCAAAAATTTGAAACATACATCTGCAGGCTTTAATGCCATTATTCAGGTATCTGCTAGACACAAACTTCCCTCAAAACACAGCTATGTGCTTTAAAATAGCATATTTAAGGACAAAATTTTTTATGTTCAGTTTCTAATATCTGTACATGATAAGTGGAGCATTTCCAGTGTGAAGGTTGTTTACTAAGAAAAAAACAAGGGGAAAAAAAATAAGAGCAAAAAACCCAACAAAAACTAACCTGAAAGATTACTAAACCAGAAAAAAACACAAACACAAGACCACCAGATGGTCTTTCAAGTCTTGTCCTTAGAAGCCTGAGTTACCTCACTGTCTGAGTAATTTCATTAACCTGCAAAACACAGATGGAAAACTAATACACCTCATCATTCTTCTCAGGGAGTGTTCTGGTCTGATACAACCTAATGGCTCTTAAGTTTTTGTCTAGTGATGCAAAAATATATTGTTTTTCCTCCCTGACTCAACAGCATTTTGTGCAAAATTCAGCCACAATAGTAGAGTGGCAGCTAATCCCCCTCTGCAGCATCAGTCTCCTGTTTCAAA
The DNA here is from genome assembly GCF_000695815.1 of Acanthisitta chloris. NCBI lineage: Eukaryota > Metazoa > Chordata > Aves > Passeriformes > Acanthisittidae > Acanthisitta > Acanthisitta chloris. The sequence continues at coordinate 29,394 of NW_008689687.1, forward strand.
TGCTGCTGGACAGCATCTCCAGCAGTTTACTGGCATGAATCTAATCCCCTTTCCACAAGTCTGTAATGGCTTAGGTTCCCCTGTGCTTCCATTCTTACTGGAGATGTAATTACTGGAGATGTAATACTGGAGAAATCAATTTAATAGAGAAATAATATTAAATCTAAAGCCAGATTTGTTCTCAGTCTGGTCCACTGAACTATATGCATTTTAGAAATATTAAAAAAAAAACTACAGGCCATTGTCTCTTTAAAATCATAGAATCATAAGGTTGGAGGAGACCACTAAGATCATTGAGTCCAACCATGAACCTGTCACTGCTGGAACCCCCAAACCCTAACCCAGATCCTCCAGTGCCACATCAGACACCTCTGAAACACCTCCAGGGATGGTGACTGCACCACCTCCCTGGGCAATATCCCAGTGCTGAACACCACAACAGGGAAAACATTTCTCCTCACACCCAATCTGACTCTGCCCTGGCTCAGCTCAAGGCCATTCCCTCTCTCCTCTCCCTCAGCCCTGGCAGGACACACATCCCACACCTCTCTCCGGCCCTGGCAGGAGTTGCAGAGAAGCATCTCACCTGGACACCAAAAAAAGGGAAAATTGAGGGACTCAGCATCCATCAGATTTTGTCTGTTTGCTTAGGAAAACCTGGAAATGGGCCATTTGTCTTATTCTGAAATTAACTAAATCTCACACCAATATTTAAAGTCTCTAAATTAAACATAGTTGTTTTGCAACGAAGCCTGAACAAAAATGTTTTTATTATCCTGTAATGCATAAGAAAGCCATGAAATATCTTTATCTCAATAAAGTCTCTTTACATTACTAGTTTAAAGCTGAGTAGGGAAAAAAAAAAGTCAGACAGTTAATACCAGCTTAGCTTTCAGTAGACTTCTTCCTCATTTAATAATGGGACACCAACCAAATTTCTAATGAGGTAACAGAGAAGAAAATCACCTGGCTCAGGGCCAGGCCAGTAATTTTCCTGATAATCTGTTTTAGATTTGTGACTGCAGCTTGACCCTCTCTAATACACTAGTCTATAAACTACCTCCACCAGAGAAAAGCAAACCACGCACAAGAATCAACACTGAAATCTCTGCATTAATCACTCACCTCAGCAGTTTAGCTTTCAAAAAGGCAAAGACACCTAGAGATGGAATAAATGTATATAGGTGAAGAAGTCATTGCATATGAATTCCAAGAGGATGAAGAAAGCTTCCAGCTAGACAGGAGCTGTGTGTGCCAGCAGCAGTGCTGCAGTGGACATCCCTTTGGATTTCACACCATCAGTGGCCATCACCAACATTAATAAAAGCCATCTGGCCTTGCATGGCTTTATGTCTATATCTCATTGCTTCAACAGAGTTTTTTGTCCAGAGAGGTAATTTGGAAACTTTTCGAGATTAAAGAAAATAAACAGCAGGCAATTAATCATGGTAATAGTGCTACAAAGGTCACACTATTACTTTGAGCAACGATAGCAATCTTCTCCACTCCTAGAAATTAATTCCAGGGGGGGAAAATATCCCTAATTTTATGGCCATAAATACTGAAAAGGAAAATTAACAAGGATGCAAACTTGTAACTAATGCCTTGACTAGTAACTGTGGAGATCTACAAAGCTTTGCTTTCAAATACTGTCTCAACATCATCACATTCCGAAGGGACCATCAAAACCTGACTGCCAAAAAGTGGAACTACATTAATGCAGAGATTGCCATGGAGCAAGCAGCCCTGCTGAAATGCAAGATGTGTTCAGAGGAACTTCTGAGAAAGTAAAGATGTTTTCATTTCCCTCTACAGTGATGGGGAATTCAAACAAAACCATCACAGGACATCTATTAAATAGCCAATCTGGAGGCAAAGCCTCACTCTTGATTTCACTTCCTCTGCTGCAACTCAATGAGTCCAAACTCATGGGGTTTTGGAGGAGACTGAAAGACAAGAATCTTGGCTGTAGCACCCCAGTAACAGCCCTGAGTTGAGTGTGGGAGTCCTCAAGACATGTCTATTTTCAGGCCTGTATTTTGCATAGAATATTACTGGGGAGAAAATCAATTTGGCAAACCACCACCACATTGTAGTAGGCTTATCATTAAAGTAGTTGTAGCTGATATGTTTAGTGCCAAACAGTACTGCCTCTGGGTGAGCTGTTCTCAAAGACATGCCAAAATCAGACCCCAGAAGAGGTTTCATCTCATGTCTGGAGCTCCAAAGGGCTTCAAACAGAAGGTAGACACTGCTCAAAAGGAACAGCTCAAGCCATTTGCAGAAGACAGAAGTTCAGGTCAAAGCTGAGGCATCACAGAAGGACAGAAGCTCCTACCATGTACTTACAAATACCATGGACAAACTCAGTCTGTCTTTAAGCAATTAAATACCTCTGCAAATATGAACACCAGAAACCTAACTCTGTTGATGAACCTTTATCTCTTAGAGCCTTATTTTAAAAGTGAATTCAGGCATCCAGTTTTTCAAAAATATTTATCTGTGTTCAGTTTTGACTAAATCATCCATCAAAGGGTCATTCCACATTCCCCTTCCCTTCTGTACATATACACCATATATGTGCTTTAAAGGAAAAATCAAAGAGGTGAGTCATTCTGCTATTAAAATATTTCCAGTTTAATGTTTTTTTTTTTCTATTATGCATATTGAATTAAATGTGAGAAATAAGATACCTCACTTGGAGTTCAATTAATTTCATTCTGACAGTCAAGAGATACAGTGGGGGCTTTATCATCTGACATGCACTCTGTTTTTCAATGCCAGATTTCAGCTTTCAAAATAATAATTAGCAGCAGTTTTAACATTTTCTCCTTTATAAAGAATTATCATTTAATGGCTAACATTTCCATAAATTTCTGTGAATACCTTGTGTGAGCCTATTATGCTCTGTATTATTTAGCTACTGTTATTAAACAGTAATAGCATTCACTTTCTTACAATCAAAATTTTAAAAGGAGCTCTGAAGGGAGAGGGAAGAAGCAGAGAAGATAAATTATGCAACTGAAAGAAGTGGTTGTTTTTTCTCTTCCTATCTTAAGTGCAAATTGTCTTCACTGTGTTTCCCAGACACCATCTGTTTCCCAAATAACTCACCCCCAAACATAAGAGAGGAGACAGAAACTTCTGATAGGAGTTAAACCTGCCAATTTGCATAATGGTCTGAGCTTTCCCAAATAGGAAACACACCATGGTACAGAGCTGTTAATTAATTAAAGATGAGCAATGGGTGCCACCTCAGATGATGCAGTGCACCATTTTAGGGATTTTCATTAGAATTATAAATGGATTCTTATTTTCCAGTGTTGCTGCACAGTTGCTTTAAGAAGTCCAAAGCACATTTGGGCAAGGGACCTGGGGGTTCTTGTTGATGGCAAGTTGAATATGAGTCAAGTGTGGCCCTGGCAGCCAGGAGAGCCAACTGTACCCTGGGGGGCACCAGGTAAAGCATTGCTGGTCCAGGGAGGGGATTGTCCTGCTCTGCTCTGTGCTGGGGCAGCCTCACCTGGAACAGTGAGTGCACTTTGGGCACCACAAAGTGAGAAAGAAATTCAGTTATTGGAGAGCATCCAAAGAAGGCAATGAAGATAGCAAAGGGCTTTGATTTTAGGAGGAGGTAGAGGAACCCAAGATGTATCCAGGTATAATGACAATATGCCACAACAAGATCTCTCCCTTCATCTCCAGAGAAGCTTCTATCAGTTCCAAAATGCTACTTACTGCTTGTGCTGCTTTGGGCTGGGGTTAAACCATGACACTGCTACTTCCAGAAGGTTTTACTGGAAGAGCAAGGTACCAATTTTTCACCTGGTTATACTGTTGAGTGTAATGATAGCAATGTGCTTACTTAAAAAATGTAGTTTATCTTTTTGCCTTTATCTCTCTCCATAGTATGTGGGGACAAGGAAAAAAAAAAATATTTACTTTGGTCTAATCAGTAACAGTGTGAAAATAAGTTATCAGAAAAACATCTAAATTCTTTTGGCAAGTTATACATCTATCTATCTAAAAAATATATGATATAAGTATATAGATTGGACATGAACCATCAAGGTTTATAAGATTCCTGCCATTGTATCCACCCATGTCAAAACATTTCACACAGAATATATTTGCTCTAACAAATATATTAAGAAATATCACTCTGAAATTGTTTCTGTTATCTATTCTGGTCCTGTCTCTTAACAGATTATATCTTTTTAAAACAAAAAAATCCTTAGCAAGTCAGAGCTAGGATGTTTTTTCTGCCCTTCTCCAGTCCTCCTCTCCATCATTAAAAACATTTCTCTCCTTTCTGTAGCCCAAATAATTTATTTCACACATGGAACATTCTTTACTTCCAAGTACCCTTCCAGATAATTTCATAGCTATCAGTAGACTAAAAAGCACTTCTGTTGTTTCCTTGGCAATCCTATTAGATTAAATCCATTAGCACACACACATACACACATTACATTTCCAGCTCTTGCTCTTTGTAACATGTGACTCTGCCAAGATGTTATGTTGCCCAAACAGATTCTAAAAATCGAGATATCTTATTTCTCCTCAGCTTAGTTTTTAAATCTCCCTTTATTTTATTACTGCATCCATTTCTCACAGGTTCTATATTCCTGACCCTGTTACCTCAACATAATTACATTCTAGACAAACCATCTCTGCTCCTGTTCAATATTCTGCACAGCTTCACTGAGTTTTAAATGCACAAAATGGTCGTTGCCACAACATTTCATTTCTGGCTTCAGCAGTTGTGATCTTGTGCTTTTGTTACTAAAAATAGAGCTGCTTCCAACTACCTGAGCTGGAAAGCTAATTACAGAGCTGGTAAATAGTGCTCCTCCCCATTGAGCAAAGAGCAGAATAAGGAGTCTGCTAATGCACTAGGGCTCCCATGGTCCTGTGAGTCTTTGAAATCTATCAAGTGTCATTTATTTAATCATTTGTGGCTGTTTGCATCATGGAGAAATTACCATTTGAGTAAATAACCCTTTGACTGTTGGATCAACAAATCAGGGAGGGAAGAAAAAGAACAATCATCCCATTTCAGGAGAAAGGATTCTAGCCTAACTCTCAGCTTGCACCAACCAGAAACATTGCACTGAAGTAAACAGCACATTGTTGATTTTCACTAGGTGAGAGTCTAGTTCTCTCATTTTCTGCAGTGGAGGGGTTATTAGAGGATCAATTGTTTGCAGGCAGCTTAAAGAGATTTTTGAAAGTTATTCCTGTCACATACAGGCAAGAACAAACAACTACCACTGTAAGAAAGCACTTTCTTCTCTTCAAAGTACTCTCAGCCACGTCTGCATGTTGCCTGGAAGAGATTCCCTGCTGGGAGATCTCAATGCAGAAGTGCCCATGGGGTTTAGATGCTCCTCTGCATTTGGTTGCCCTGATCCATGGGGATGATCCTTACCAAGCAGCCTAACACAAGTTTTTGTGGCAATGAGGGTTCAACCATCATTCAGCCAATAAAACTCATTTTCAGCACCTGCTGAGGCAACAACATATAGATAATACCTAAGCAGCTGTCAGAAAACCTGTGATACAGCTGCACCCCAAAGCAAAACTGTAAGACATCCTTTATGTTTGTTCATCCCAAACCCCTTCTGGGGCCACGAGGGAATGCAGCTTCTGAAATTTTATTTTTTTTCTTTGAATTTAGAATGCTGGAATAAAAAAATTGGGTAGAAAATCACCAGAAAGACCAGCTTTAAAAAGTATTTTGATTTCTCCTTCCTAACCCCAAAGAAATACAGAGACAAGTAAATAAAATCTCAAAGACTGTACTCAAAACATTAAAAGAATTCGGTAGAGGAAAAGGGTATGTAAGTGAAGATAAACTGCTCATCATCATGAAGAGTTCAGTGGAAGAAAAGGGTATATAAGTGAAGATAAACTGCTCATCATCATGTTTCAGTCATGTATATACTACATCCAGTACATCCAGAGACAGAATTGCTATCTGAGGTTAAATATGTTATTTACACAGCTCATTTGGGAGAGGAGAGGATGAACTGCTTCTTCTGTCTCCCATCTTTAGGATAAGGAAACAGGCTCTCCTCAGCTGTCCTGTTGAGAAGGGAAAGTAGGTTGCCACTTTCTAGCAAAACTGATTGCAAAAAAAGAAGGTAGGACAAAAAATATGGACAGAGGTGGATATGTGTAGTATAAAGAAGAACAAAAGCCAAGCAGGAGCCAAAAGAGACAAAGAAAGCCATGAGGAAGTCAGACTTTAAAAAAAAAAAAAAAAAAATCATATTTCAAGCTCTGCATATTCCAAAGAGTGGAAACAGAGAATCTTCTAACAATAACAGAGGTGGGGAAAAAAAGCAACAGAGTACCACCCTTCTCATCTTAAACAGAAGAACCTCAGGGAGCATTCTGCACACCACAAGGCAGTCCACACCATCACTCTGAAGAAGACAAGTCATGCATCAGGACCTGCATAGTTGGCATTTGAGCACAGTGTTTCACATCTTGTTTCCATGGTACTCTATGTGCCTCTGAAGAAAGTCATATGCATTTCTCACATCTAAACCTATCCAGGAGTGTCTGAGTGTGTGTCCACACAGGGTTGGACAGTGGTGAAGGATTGTAAGTGTTTGATGGCACAAACATCAATTCAATCCTGACTTTCAAACACTGATCAGTCTTCATGGGTTTTCAGACCTTTCCTG
>NW_008689687.1:36119-48700 GCF_000695815.1 Acanthisitta chloris
AGGAGACAATATGCTCACATGCTTGATAAAATGTGCTTATTATCATAGACAAAACTCTCTCAAATGACAGTATATTCCAGAAAATAATCCACAAAAAATGGTATATGCAAAAAACATCAGCAATACTCATTCCAGAAAATAATCCACAAAAAAAGGTATATGCAAAAAACATCAGCAATACTTTCCCTGCCACCTGTTACTACATCCAACATTTGTTCTCACCTGAAAACCTTTAACCTCTGGGAGTCATTTGTAATTTATTCCTTCAGATCTCAAAGACAATTTTGACAGCCACTGTCCTCACGTGCTGCACAGACCAACTGACACATTAAACACACAAGTATTTTTAAGTGGTCTGCTTCTGTTGAATTAAACTTGCCAAACAAGTAAGGTGTGCATCCACCTTTCCATTAAGCTAATATAAAGCTTCCAACCCTTTACCCCAAAAAAATATTACAGGGAGAAAGGAAGAGGATAAAAATGTGGAATGTGAAAATAAGTTGCACTATTCTTTTAAATAGCAGTTTCAGCTCCAGGCAATCATGAAAAAAAAGCACTTTCAAGCCCACACTCCTTGCTGAATGAAGTAACTTTGTGAACTTGGCATTCTTCACAACAAAAGAATTACATCTTTCAATATAGAGATATCACTCAAACTTCAGCCTTCCTAATGAGTACATCAGCATATGCAAAGACTCCAGAGCCAGAATGAGATTAATGGAATAAATGTAGGGATATATTAAACAGGAGGGAAGGGCAAAAACTAAGCATTAACACATTACTTCATTCACTAATTGTTGGAATCAGAGGCACTGAATAAAGAAGCACAGGTTAACAGACAAGACAAAAGCATGTGAAAAAGAACTTATGCCATAACAGACTGACAGTACAGTTTGCTGCATCATAGTAGCACCAATTTCAAAAGAGTTCATAGCCACATGCCTCAAAAACCTAGCAACCACCTGTACCAGACTCCCTTCATCTGCCAAAAATTCATCACAAGTACCTTCTGACAACGGATCAAGTGTTGTCAAACACAGCTATTTAATTTTAAAAGCCATCAGAGGAGGAAACACCCCAATTTTTCTTGGCAATTCCACAGCTAAAAACCAGCTACAGACTGACCCCCATGGCATGGGAGGAACACAAAACACACACAGATTCCATCACCTTACCTCAGCTATGTGCGGCATCGGGTTAAATCCACAGAGATTGCACACCACTTTCTTGCACTCTGTACAGGTATTAAAGTTGGGGGGATCCTTAGAACCAATATTTAGTCCTGTTTTACAAAGGGGACAAGACACTTCAGGCTGGCTGGTTTTCTCTGCTTCCGACAGCCCAACAGGTTTCTTCACCTCAGCAGCCTGAGGCTTGATGTCTTTAGCCAAACCAGGTTTCTTCTCTAAATCAGATCCTTTAGCATCCACTTTTGCTGGCTCTGGAGGCTTGGCTTCTTTCTTTACAGGAGCAGCTTTTGGAAGAGGCTGAGCCTGACCAGCCTCTTTGGGGGCTGCAGGCTGTGCTGGAGGTTGGGGCTGCTTCGCTGCAGGAGCAGGTTGAGGTGGGGCTGATGTCTGAGATCCTGGCTGACCTGCTGTGGAAATTAGGTTTGAGGCCTGGCTGAAGAATGAAGCTCCAAATCCAAAGAGTTTTCCAGTAACTGTTTCTTGCGGTGTTGTAGGCTGAGGTTTAGGGGCATCAGTGATGCCTCCCAGGTTAAGGCTGAAACGCCTTGGTTGCTCAGTTTTCTGAGGTGGTTGGGGTTGAGGTGCCTGCTGTGGTGGCATTGGCTTGGGTCCTGTGCCTGCCTGGGGACCCTTGGGAACTGGTTTGGTATCAGGCTTTGGAGCTTGTTTTGGTGGTAACTTCTTAGGATCATCTTTTGTCTGTGTTGGCTCAACAGGCTTTGGAGGTTTAGCATCTGGTCTAGCCCCAGGCTGAGACACAAGCTTGGGATCTGACTTCTGCCGAGACACTTGGGGAGCAGGCTTGGAATCTGGTTTTTCCCCAGCTGGATGTGTGTCCTGTGATGGCTTGGCAAGCTCTGGCTTTGGGGAATCTGTCACTTTCTGTGGAGTTGGCTGCGTTCCGGGACCTGCCAAATCCTGTTTCTGCCCTGGTGCAGCAGAGGTAGGCACAGTGTCCACTGTAGGCTTCTGTACACTGGGTTGTTTTTGCTTATCTTCAGCCTGTGTTGGCTTGACCTGATCAGACTTTGGAGTAGGACCTACTTGTGGGGAGACCTCAGTGGGCTCTGCACGGGGCTGTTTTGATTTTACAGTGGGAGATCCAGGCAAGGAGGGTTGCTTTTGCTGTGGCAGGGGTTTTTTTGATTCTTCTAGCTGTGAAGGATCAGGTTTGGGAGAAACATCTTTCTTTTGGACTGGCTGTGGCTGGGGAGATGGTTTTGCTGTTGAAGGTGGAATGGGTGTCTTCTGTTTTGGTGGGGGTGGCTGTGCCCCAGGACCATGACCTGGTGCTAGGTCACCACCTAATGCTCTTTGCATCTGGCAGTTCAAACAGAGCCATTCCTTAATCTGAAAAGAAAAAAAAAAGGTATTATAATTAAGACCAAGTTAATGAAATTACCATAAGAAACTAATCCAGTCTTTGGCTTGTTGCAATATTTCAAATTTCTGTGTCAAAAGGGAGAAATATTATCATGGATATTGTTCTGCAGTTAACATGCCCAACTGATTATTTTCATTCTTCTCCACATTCATGCAAGTCAAGCTATCATTGAGCCCATGACTCTAATGGCTTCACATTCAGTTTACACACAGCTGAATACTGGAGGATAAAAAACCCAGCAGAAAGAAAAAGAAACACATTGGAATTTCATGGGACTCAGCAGTGATTCATTTACAGCAATGATTTGCCAGAATAATGACAAATGCTGCTCAAACAGTTTAACACAACAAGTCTGCTTACAGAAAACAACAACCAGAATTAAAACACAGTAAAGGCAAAATTATCTTTAAGCATGCATCTACTGAGCTCTGCATACAGCTAATGCTTTTGGGAATGGTTTAAATTACAGAGCATAAGTTTTGGCAGTATGTATGTACCCAATGAATTAGGCAGAGGTGTGTTAATAGGCATCATGTATTACACAGACTTATGCTTCACCACTAATTTCAGAGGGCAAGTCTTCATCTGGAACCAGTGAGGAGCTTGGCCAAAGTCCTGATGGCATTTCAAGAGCCATAATTAGGTTTCTCAAAACTCCTTTGTTATTAGAAGAAGTTTCTAGGGTAATTACTGCACCTCTGTATAAAATGGGCCCTTCTTTTCACACAGAGGAGAAAGAATTAGGCAAATAATGCATTAACCTATGTTTCTCGTCAATTTTAGTACCTTGCAACTTCAAAGCACTTTTTTCTCCTTCCCAGGGACTATTACATGAGAGGGAAAACATATTTTCTAATAAGACAGAAAACCCCAACAATAATAAATGGTCATCCCTTCCTGCACAAATACTGAGGAAGGATCAAATTGCCTAAAACAAGATGTGGTCAGGAAGCATCACGTGCTATTTTCCATATTTTCCCATCACTAGTGGAAACATTACAGGTAGCAAAAATGCCATTCAATATGACACAGAGTCCCATGGACCTACACCTGCAAGCATATATTTAAGCAGGTCACCTGTTGCTCTCCTCCTATTCTTCAATCCATGTGTGAAACACAAGGTACCAACTACAGCATGTGCACACATCACTGCAACAGAAGGAACTGCAATTGAGAGAACACAGAATATGTCTTTTTTCCCTGAAGGGTAAAGATTTCTGGTTGCTGTTTCTCACCCAGGTCTTGATCATCTTGGATGTCTTTTACAACATAAATAATTCTAGGAAATTTCCAGGTGTAGAACACTTGTATGAGGAAGGGCTAAGGGAATTGGGAAGAGGTTCAGACCTCCTGGCTCTCTACAATTCCTGCCAGGGGTTGGAGAGAGGTGTGGGATGTGTGTCCTGCCAGGGCTGAGGGAGAGGAGAGAGGGAATGGCCTTGAGCTGAGCCAGGGCAGAGTCAGATTGGATGTGAGGAGAAATGTTTTCCCTGTTGTGGTGTTCAGCACTGGGATATTGCCCAGGGAGGTGGTGCAGTCACCATCCCTGGAGGTGTTTCAGAGGTGTCTGATGTGGCACTGGAGGATCTGGGTTAGGGTTTGGGGGTTCCAGCAGTGACAGGTTCATGGTTGGACTCAATGATCTTGGAGGTTTCCTCCAACCCTGATGATTCTATGATTCTGCTATATGCCATGGGATAAATCTGGAAGGACTACATGCAAAGAAATATTTTGTCTGCATAACATCAGAGCTCACTAGAAGGAAAGAGCTCTGTTGTCATGGACTGAGGCACTGAACTCATTATTCTAGTGTGCTTTCCCAACCTTGTGTTTCTCCAACAGCAAAAATTCAAGAGGACAGTTGGATGCAGCTCCCTAAAACACAGTTATATCAATTACTCTGATAAACTTGGTATATACACCCTGGAATATAAGCTCACTATTACTGACAGCTTCACAAAGAGATTCCAAATTTTGGTCTGTGCTGTAAGTTCACAGCAATCAAGTTACCATTCCTAATAAGGCTGCTTTTATCTTCCCTTGGCAGTGCAATTTTTTCAGGTTGTTTAAACAATTCTCTGATCTCCTCGCAACCCATAGAGCAAATGACTGCTAAAAAGTGAAAACAACTGAAACAAAACTGGAGCACATGTTTAATATCTGCTTTGAATGAGAGGAATTAAGCTCAGACTTGCACAGAGAACCTGAGCAAGGATTACATTCAGCTTAACTCTCATTTGGATTGATTGGTGATCAGTTCCCTACAAGTCTCCTATCCACGGGACAATCACTTCAATAAGTAAAGCTTAATTATGACACTTGATTTTTAGATATTAGTCATCTCATTTAATTAGTTACATACAAATACCATTTCTGGATTATTCTTAAGGGTTTTCTAGGTGGTTTAAGCGTAATCAAAAAACAGACTTTAGCTACTTCATCGACCTCATCTGTCACAGCTTTGGTAACCAATATTTCTTATATTAGTGAGGTGGTTTCTCCTCTACAGTGGGCAAAGACAGGACCCTGTGAGAAGCTTTCTAAGGGGCCTAAGCAAGGAATGGCTTTTCCCCCTACCCACAGAACTGTTCTAGAGATTTGGGCAATGCACTTTTCATAGTGATTCACTGCTCTTGCTTCTTTTTTGACACCTCCGCTTGCCTTCTGTTTTCATGGGTTTTTTTTAATGAAAGTGCTGTACTCTAAAGTAAGAAACCCAGGTGAAACCATGGCAGTAACAGGTGTCTATTTGCTTTACTCAGCTTCCAGGAAACACAATCTCAAGTCACTGTGACACCTTCAAGTTCTCAAATGAAGTAGCTATAGGGTTTGGTGGGGCTACAAAACGAATAGCCTGAATAATAATTCAATGTATGGCATCCAGATTCCAATTGCATTTATAATATTTAGGCTTGCTTCAACATGCAGCTGGTCAAGTCTACCTCAACTACCTAACTGGAGTCCAAACAGAAGTTAATTCTTTGCTACAGCTTTCAACACAATCTTGGGCAGGAGACAAAGCCTTATTCCTCAGTTGTTATTTTTTCCTTATCTTAAGAAGGATATTTTATCACAGAATGATAGAATTTTAGGGGTTGGGATGGAGCTTAGAGATGATCCAGCCCCAACCCCTGCCCTGGGCAGGGACACCTCCCACCAGAGCAGGTTGCTCAAGGCTCATCCAACCTGGCTGTGAACACTGCCAGGGTTGGGGCAGCCACAGCCTCCCTGGGCACCCTGGGACAGGGTCTCACCACCAGAACAGGGAAAACTTCTGCCTAAGATCTAACCTGAATTTCCCCTCTTTCATATTATATCCATATATACACACATTCATTATTAGTATGAAACTGAAAGCCTTTAAAACTAAAACTGTATTTGCTACTCCTACAGAAGAACTTCAAAAGGAAAAAATGAAGGAAGTTGCCCTTCACTGTATTAGTTTTTAAATCTTTCTGGTTTAAACATAAAATTCCTCCCATGCATTTCAGTGGGAGGAATTAAGTGCCAAAACCCTCAAGTCATTATAGCTTACACACATCATCTTCAAACAAATACGAAACTGCACAAACTATAGAGCTGTGATTGGAACTGCAGGAGGTCAAAATGCTGTGTGCTACATGATGCAGCTTTGTATCACTTGCCTGTTCATTGCACTGCAATTACAGAGCTTTTCCATAAATTTTAACAGGAGAAGGCTCTGTCAAATACAGATGCTCTTATATGGTATTACAGATGAACTAAAACTTACTGCTGCTGTAGATACCTAAAATACAAATATTTCTGTATCCTTAAAGTTCTTCCTGGGCAGCTGTTTATTTTTTTCAAATTCCTAGTTTCATTCTCCACATGTCTCATATCTCTACCTAGAATTAAAAGGCAAAATTTTCCAGGGCAACTTGTGAGCTTTTGCAGTTCCTATCTAATTGTAAAGGAGATTCTACTTTGATGCTGAGAAACCCAAGCTGTCTGTTTTAACACTGGCAATAAGGGGTCAGAACTGGGTCTTACTTCTAGATGAAATCTGATTTTCTTGATCCCAAGACCCAAGCCATTAAGTCCCATGACTAGGACTGTAAATTTGATAGATTTCATGCTGCAGTTTTTGTTCAGATTTCAAACTCCTGAACACAGGAAGTGCTACCTTGGTTTCTAACTGATGTAGAAACTATCTATGTCCTCATACAAGTAATTAAAATGTATTTCAGGTATGCACAGAATCATAGAAACATAGATTTTAGGGGTTGGAATGGAGCTTGGAGATCATCTAGTCCCAGCCCACTGCCCTGGGCAGGGACACCTCCCACCAGAGCAGGTTGCTCAAGGCTCATCCAACCTGGCTGTGAACACTGCCAGGGTTGGGGCAGCCACAGCCTCCCTGGGCACCCTGGGACAGGGTCTCACCAACCAATTCATCAACCATAGCATCTTTAAAAAGCTTCATAAAGACTCTACTAGTTTGGAGTACCGAATTAATTTGCTCAGTGTTTTAGTAACATCATCCATGGAGAATTACTTTCAGGAAAATTACAGCACCACATTCCATAGATGCATAAGGAAAGGTGAGCTAACAGTTGACATCAGTAACAAATATCAGCTACAATTCAGTTCTTCTCCCTATCCCAAAGAAAGCCAACACAACTGAAGGCAACACAATTTCTGCAAAGGAGTTCAGATTCCTTCTAACTACACAAACCCATCAAAAGCAGTAGAAAAACTGTCAGAGGGTGAGTACATCAACTGACATGCTCATTTTCTATTCCTGCAGATGCTGTAGAGGAGGAAGAGGAACTAGCTTGACTCTAAGACTCCAGATGTACATGAGAAATGAATTCTGACTCGCAGACTGAACATATTTCATACAAAAATTACTGGCACACAATATGAACAGAGCTCTCCGAAGCCATTTTAGCAGTGCTTTAGCAGAGCCACTCTGAGGGAATGGGTCTCACCCTCATTTAGACCAGTCATTTGGTGCTATAAAAAGCAACTTAAAGCTATGCATAAAATATTAACATCCCTTTACATCACCACAGAAATGTAAAGATTTCTAAAGCCTTTACATTGCCATGGATATGTAAATGGACATTGCTGACATTGCTCAGCTCTGTCCCAAAACTTTATCAACAAAATCAGTTTCTAGTCTGAAAACACAGAAGCTTATATGGTTCCTGACAATTTCAGAGAGAACTGAGGAATCCAGATTTGCCTCTTAGAAGACATTTTTGCCAAGATGATGAGAGAAATATGAAAAATGAAGTGCTCAAGCACATGATTTTATGCAGTTTTGTGCAGGGTGATAGAATACTGTAAGACACAAAAAGCTAGATCAAAAAATCCTGTTATGAACAAAAAAGAACTATCACAAAACTAAATTAGTAAATCAACATACAAATGAACAGGCCTTGTAAACAAGCCTGGACAATACTGCAGAAAAAATTTTCCTCTTACATCTTCCTTCCATGAATAAAGATCTCAGCTCTTCACAGTAATTACACTGAAATAAACATTTAGCTATTGTACACAGTATGCATCTGATCCTCATTTGAGGCAAATAGATCATCACTACAAAATACATATTTACCTTCCTTTCAGACATCAGATGAGTTTATCAGGGAACACTGACTGAAGATGCTCACAAACATGACACCAGGTTCTAGTCAGCAGCATGGGCATCCATTCCACAAACACCAGGGAGAGTTTCAAGCACAGGAGCTTGGTGCTAAACCAATGTTGGAGCAAATTTCTTATAGAGACACATTAAAAAAAATTTAAATGCTGTTTAGCTATTATAAATCTACTGAAAACCACTGGATAAATTATGGAATGCAGTTATCAAAATCTTAAAACATGCTCCATGACACTGCTTAAATTACCAGTACAAAAATCTAGTTTGCATATTAACTATGAAACTATGGGGAACTATTATTTTATAGTTTCAATAATTAGAATCATAAAGCAAAATAATGAACATGATCTTTTGACTTTTTTTTTGAATGTCACTATCTCAGAATACCTGAAAGTTAGTTTTTATAGCTAAGCATGTATTTAATAATGTTCAATAAGGCTCAGTGCTGGTCCTGCGTTTAATAATGGTCAGTAAGGCTCAGTGCTGGTCCTGCCCTTGGCACACAACAGCCCATGCAGCTCCAGGCTGGGGGAGCAGTGGGGACAGAGGTTTTGGTCCCAAAGGCTTTGGCAGTGCTGGTGGCACAGCTCAGTGGGAGCCAACAGTGTGCACAGGTGGCCAAGGAGGCCAAGGGCACCTTGTCCTGGCTCAGCAGAGTGTGGCAGCAGCACTAGGGCAGTGTCATCCCCCTGCACTGGGCACTGGGGAGGTCCCAGCTCAGTGCTGTGCTCAGCTTTGGGCACTCACTGCCCAAAGGCCATTGAGGCTCTGAGCGAGTCCAGCCAAGGGCAACGAGGGCAGCAAAGGGCAGAGCACATGGGCAAGGGCTGAGGGAGTTGGGTTGGTCAGCCTGGAGAAGAGGCTCAGGGGTGACCTCCTGGCTCTCTGCAACTCCTGCCAGGGCTGGAGAGAGGTGTGGGATGTGTGTCCTGCCAGGGCTGAGGGAGAGGAGAGAGGGAATGGTCACACTGAGACAGAGGAGATTCAGATTACATATTAGGTGAAATGTTTTCCCTGTTGTGGTGTTGAGGCCCTGGGATATTGCCCAGGTTGGGGGTGGAGTCACCATCCCTGGAAGTGTTGCTGAGGCATCTGGATCTGACACTGGAGGATCTGGTTTAGGGGTTACTGTACTGTCAGGTTAATGGCTGGACAAGATGATCTTGATCTTAGCTGTCTCCTCCAACCAATGATTCTATCATTAACCTGCTTCTTGCACAAGATGAGAAAAAAGACCTTTTAAACACAGCTCAGTGCAGTGCACAATGCATCCCTGCAACAAATGCCTACTGCTTTCATTAACTTCATCAAGATTTAACATGATTAACAAAAAAGGAAATCTAAGTGCAAATGAAAGAGAGCAGCAAAGAAAAGGTTAACAAAGTTCATCTGTGCTGCACAGAGGACATCCCAGTGAATTTCAGTGGGATTTGAAAAGGGATTAAGCTGTCTGGCCAGAGCAGGGCTGGGCTGTGCTGCCAGCCCAGTGACTACCCTGTGAACAGCATCCCCACATCACATGGCCTCACATAGTAGTAAATTACAGTTGCCAAGCAACAGCAATACTGGCGCAGATGGCTGACTGCAGTTGACATCTTTAGCTATGCAGATTAATTTATTATTTACTCGTGTTAAAAACTGGACAGGACACTTCTCTGGACTAATGAGAAAACACACCAACCTATTGGAGAATGTCTCCCAGTTAAAATATTGAGAAACTAGTCCCCATGCAGAGGGGTTTGCCTCTTTCTATGCTCTGCACCTTCCATGAAAGGAAAAAGAACAAACCACAAGGCATCACTGCTATTACTCCATCTAATCCTTAATGCAAAGCAGAAATGCAGGCACACAGTCTTCCTCTAAGAGAAGAACAATGAGGGTGCTCATTTAAGAATACTCCACAGAGAGACACAGTATCCTACACTTCTGTATGCTTTCTGTTTGAGGATCTTCACAATTTTCCCCAATGCCTTTGTGGCAGTTATGGCTGAGGGAAGAACTACAGGAACTATATTGACTTCATTTTGTCACAAAAAAAAGGGTGAATAATCCCCATTTCCATAGAAATTGCAGTGTTGGTAACACTGGAACACCCCACATACTCTTTGTAGCAAAACAAGTATTTCACACATCAGTATTTGGTCAGGTAATGGAATAGGTTGCCCAGGGAGGTGGTGGAGTCACCATCCCTGGAAGTGTTTAAGAGGCATCTGGAACTAACACTGGAGGATCTGGTTTAGTGGTTCTAATCCCCATTTCCATAGAAATTGCAGTGTTGGTAACACTGGAACACCCCACATACTCTTTGTAGCAAAACAAGTATTTCACACATCAGTATTTGGTCAGGTAATGGAATAGGTTGCCCAGGGAGGTGGTGGAGTCACCATCCCTGGAAGTGTTTAAGAGGCATCTGGAACTAACACTGGAGGATCTGGTTTAGTGGTTCGGTCAGTGACAGGTTAATGGTTGGACATGATGCTCTTAGAAGTCTCCTCCAACCTTGGTGAGTCTATAACTTCAAATTTTGATCATTTTTAAACAACAAACAAGGCTGGTTTCAATCTGCTCTCAAATCAGTTTGAAACCAGATTACAGTTCATCCTCTTTTGCAGAACACCTCTAGCTTTACTTCAGCACAGTTAAGAGCTGATATGTAAGTAATATTTGGAGGAAATCTTAGGTTTTGTTGGGGCTTTTTAGACACATTTCTTTACAACTTATGAGGATTATAACAGCTGATAATCAAATTTAGGTCTTTGATTTATTTCTACTTCTTTCTACATTACTTGTATAACCCTGAACATTCCCCTCAAGTCCACATTTACACAGAATCATAGAATTTTAGGGGCTGGAATGGACCTTAGAGATCATCTAGTCCCAACCCCTGCCCTGGGCAGGGACACCTCCCACCAGAGCAGGTTGCTCAAGGCTCATCCAACCTGGCTGTGAACACTGCCAGGGTTGGGGCAGCCACAGCCTCCCTGGGCACCCTGTTCCTATGTCTCACCACTCTTAGAGTAAAATACATTTTTTCTCACATCCAACCTAGACTTTCCCTCCTTCAGTTTGAACCCATTACCCCTTGTCCTATCACTGCAGTTCCTAACACAGAGTCCCTCTCTGGCTCCTTGTAGACCCTTCAGATATTGAGAAGTTGCTCTGAGGTCTCCACACAACCTTCTCTTCTCCAGATTGGACAGGCCCAACATCCTCAGCCTGTCCTCATAGGGGAGATGCTCCAGTCCTCTTATGAACATGGGCATACAGTTTCAAAGCTATTTTTTCTACTATTAAAAATCTATAAATTGGCACATCACTACCCACAGTGATGGTTACATATCATTTCCAGTCCATGTTGCATCCTGGTTCTTGTACACCCCTACAACACAGCAGGATACTGACTGTAAACCACAGGGAATATTTCAATTCAATCAATAGCATCCTTTACTGTCATGTAATCAACAAAGATTTAATAGAGCCATTTCTATTAATTTTATTATGACTATAAGCAAAACTTATCTGGATTCACCACAAGAATTACAGTCATCTTCCTTATAGGAACAGCATTTTAAATTATTTTATACTGTTCTCCCTCTGCAAGCTAATAATAATGTTAATAACCGAAGAAAATTAATGCATTTCTGACTGCTTCAATTCTCTTTAGTTACTGATAATACATCATGTCCAAGTATTGTATTTGCTACCATTTACGAGACATGGAGATGCAGAATCAGGTGGGGGTTAGTCTCTTCTCCCAGACATCCCCCACCCCACAAAAAATTACAACAGCAATAAAAAACCTCTCAGATTGGATTAAAGATGTGTCTTTCATATTGAATTGAATAATAAAGATGCAAATCCAGTCAAATATTCTACTTGTTCACAAACTATACATTCCACTTTGGAACAGTTGACTGGGATTTTTTTATCCCTCCTCTTTATTCCATGAGGATTAAGTCAACTTTGCTACAGCCACATTATCTGAAAAGTCACAAACAATAAAATACTGTTTAGAATTGACTTTGCCTCCATCCAGGAAAGCTTTCAGCAAGTAATAACTTCAACATACACAGCCTCACATTATCTGAATGTGCAATTCTCAGTGAGTAACAAGTATAAAATGACACCTGGCTCCATGACTAATTTCAAATGATCTCTTAACACCAAAACAATGGATGAAATGTGGACTAACATAGATAAAATGCATGAAGAATAATCCCTCCTAAAAAGTCCCAAGAGTGTCATCCATAGATACACATCATGGGTGGGCTCATGGAGCAGAGCTCATCAAGAGCTAAGTTTCCAGTATTAACAGCTCTAACACCTCACTTGACCATGAACTTCAGAGATGCCCATCACAAAGAATGTAATGACATAT
>NW_008689688.1:0-1097 GCF_000695815.1 Acanthisitta chloris
TGATTTGAAGCAGCCCTCTCTGGTTCATATTTAGTCCTCTTCCCCACTCAGGTAAATATCAGGCTCTGCATTCTGTGGTGATGAGCACTCAGATCTCCTCAGGGACTCTTTGGCACCTGCAGCACTGCAGTAATCAAAGAGAGGAGGGATGAGCAGAAAGGATGCCAGCCACTCATTGTTATTTTCTTCCATTTTTACTTTGCTTTTTCCTTGTTGTTTTTAATCTAGCCTCATATAAGACTTTCCTAGCTAAAATAATATTTCTCAGCAAGTGTTTACTAGGGGAGGAAAAAGAACAGATCTTATTAACTGCATCTCAACCCAGATTTTCAGATGGAGCTTTGCAGTGCTATATCCTTCACTCTGTGATCAGACATATAAGCAATATACCTGATATTGCTTGGAAATTAACATCTACATTTCCTATTGTAAATGAGAGTGGGGATTTGAACCTTTTTATTCTTTGCCTGTCATGGCTTTGAAAAATGTAACACTACACAGCATATTATGGCATTATTATTAGCATCCATCATCACTAATCATGGGGAGAGTAATGCTATACCTTAGCAATCAAGCCAAGCCCATTTCTTCCACCTAAAAACCTTGAAATTGAAATTAAATGAAATCTTGCAGAGTAAGGCTAGAATCTTAAATGTCTAATCAGTGTAAAGCAAACACTAATTATTAAAAAAACCTTACTATTTATGCTTACTTATGGTATCATATCAAAAGGTTAGGTTTCCTTGTCATTCGAACAAGGCAATTCCTTGCCCTTAGAAAGAAGTTACCATTCGCATTGTTGTCACAAGCTAAGCAGGATATCTCATTTAAAGCAACAGCAGTTTAATCTGTTCAGTGCTCTCACAGTTTTACATTCCCTCTCAGGTGCTGCAGGAGGCCAGTGAGGCTTCCTAGGCTGCATTCGTTCATTAAGGATGAATGGTGTGATGCTGGACCTGGAAGACAGAGCAAAAATCACGCCAGGGGTGAAGCCTGGCTGCTCTGGCCATTGCACGAGCTATGGGATGTACTGCGCAAATGGTGGTAAATTCGTCGAGAAATACAATGCTTATTCCTGTGACTGCTCCAAAACTGCC
>NW_008689689.1:0-20951 GCF_000695815.1 Acanthisitta chloris
TATTTGTGCTTAAGGTGGAAAGACACAACAGGAAGCCAAAAGAAGGAACATATCAGTGAATTCGCATGTGAAAAATTGCTTTGGTATTCCTAAATCTGAATTTCCTCAAAATGTCCTACATATTATTTTGTGTGTGATACTTTTAAAAATACATAGGAAGTTTACTTCACTAAAATGAATATCAGTAATGCTACCTAGCTTTTTTCTTGCTGTTGTTGTTTTGGGGTTTTTTTTTGCTTTTTTTCGCTTGGTAGGTTTGTTCTTTTGGGGGGCTGGGTTGTTTGGTTTTTGGCAACTTTGACATTAAGAGACCTCAAAATGTTCTGCAAATTATATTATTAGCAAATTGTTCACATTACAGTGTGACACAGGAGGAAAGTAGTGCAGTTAGGACTAGAACTACATTTCCTGACTCCCAGTTTATTATGCTATTCTCCAAAGCTTGACTAGTTTTACATACTAGTATGAGACTTGATGCCTCTTGCTAGTCACATTTGATTGAGTGTCATAATGCCCATCCAACAATTTCAAGGACCAGAAAAGTGTCATGGTAGCAAAAGGTTTCCTTTTCCTATATCTGAAAATATACTAAATTCTTTCAAATCTCTTACTTATAGCTAATAATGTTGGAAAACTGTGTTAAAAATTTGTTTTAAAAATTAATTCTTTTAGAAGTTGTTTCTGTTAGCAAGCGTAAATTACCTTCTTTCACTTTTTTAGTACCTTAGGTGCCATTGTTTCTGTAGAGTTAAAGCAACATAGCTAAATATTTAAAATGGATTTGCTTATTTAATTCTCCATGGAAAGTATGGCAAGGATATGTGACTGAGACACAAATTCCTCTCACTTCCTTACTTGATCCAGCATCAGAGTAGTTCAGGCAGAAATTTTCCTGAGTAGGTGATCTGCTAGATGATTCCCCTCTTTGGAAGAATGTGTTGGCAAATCTTGACTTACTCTATACAAACATATTTGTATATATTGAGAAAGGGACCTGGGAGTTTGGATAGACAGAAAGCTGAACATGAGCCAGCAGTGTGCTCAGATGGCCAAGAAGGCCAATGGCATCCTGGCCTGGATCAGGAACAGCGTGGTCAGCAGGACCAGGGAGGTGATTCTGCCCCTGTACTCGACCACACCTTGAGTACTGTGTGCAGTTCTGGGCCCCTCAGTTCAGGAAGGATATTGAGGTGCTGAAGCGGGTCCAGAGAGGAGAACGAGGCTGGGGAAGGGACTCGAGCACAAGTGCTATGAGGAGAGGCTGAGGGAGCTGGGGTTGTTTAGCCTGGAGAAGAGGAGGCTCAGAGGAGACCTTATTGCCCTCTACAACTACCTGAAAGGAGGTTGTAATCAGGTGGGTGTTGGTCTCTTCTCGCAGGCAACCAGCAGCAGGACAAGAGGGCACAGACTCAAGCTGTGCCAGGGGAGGGTTAGGTTGGATATTAGGAAGTTTTTTTACAGAGAGAGTAATCAGACATTGGAATGGGCTGCCTGGGGAGGTGGTGGATTCACCATCCCTGGAGGTTTTCAAGATGAGACTCGATGTGGCACTTAGTGCCATGGTCTAGTAACCAAGGTAGGGTTGGACTCAATGATCTTTGAGGTCTTTTCCAACCCAGCTGATTCTGAAATATGTTCCTGATTGTTTTACTTCATGGAAATATCTACCATTTTTCATGAAAGGGTGTTTGATGCATCCCCTAAGACAGTGCTCTACATTCTACCCAGTGAGTGACTGATTAGAAATTTTTTTCTGGACTTTACATGAAAATATAGTAGTTGGAGTTTGGTTTTGGAGAATAATTATATACTACATCTTCCTCAGTCTGCCTTCCAGCTCACTTGCTCCAGAATACTGTCTCTTTGAAATCTGGCTCATTGAAAAGAGTCTACTAATGCCCCAGACACACATACAGACTTCTCTGTCATAAAGGTGAATTACATTTAATTCTGGCAGAAGAAACAGGAATCAAACATATTTGAGAGGCAGACAAGACAGGGACAAAAACTTCCCAAAACTGACATATCTCTGTAAAAGACTAAGCATTTAATGACATCTGGAATTACTCGGGAATGTTAAGATATAAACCTTAACCTTGTGCATTTGTTCTTACACCAACAGAGGTGTCAGTTACTATGAAGAAACCTGTATGAGAATTTAGGAAGTTTCAGGACTAGAACACTCAGTATTATTTCCTAAATTTCAAAAACAAAACAGGACTCTTTGTTATTTCTTTCTTACTTATTTTTGCACATTTAATGGAAGCCTTTTCATAAGCAGCAGGAGAATCAAAAGCTGGCAAAACTGAAAAGGGCTTCATCAGTGAATCAAGAAGTATTATCATACAATAGGGCATTAAAAAACTGTCTGTTGACCCTTCTATTCCATTTGGGCTTCACTGATAGAAGGAAGGTTAGCCTGGATGATATTTAAAATAGTTAGAACTTTTACTCTTCTGGAAGTTTGGGAATTAGCTGACTTTTCACGTCTGTATATGTAGAAAAAAAAAAAACCACTGTTTGTCTTCTTCAATCATCTGGCAAATCCCCTTCTAAACTGAGCTGACACAGTGACTTCAGTCTATCCCATTGTCTACATTTTTCCATTCAGTATCTTCTCTAATTTATGTCACCATTTAATAACCAGTCTCTATTATGAACAATAATCTTACTGAGTACTGCCAACTGTACACAAGGACTTATGCAAGCTGTGTGCAGTTATCGCTACATGACTAAATGCCTTCCATTAGTCATTTTTTTTCCCATTCAGGGAATAATCACTAATAGTAAAAACTTGCATATTTTTAGACCAGAAGACTATCAGTGTCTTTAACTGCTTATTTTCTTCATCATTATATCCAGGTGGATATGTGAAAGTGTTTAACTACACAAAAATTCTATGCTAAAACACTGTGCTCTATCAAGTTTAGGTGGGCATGGTGCATTACACCACCAAGAAGCTTGTTAAAGTGTTTAGCATCTCCAACTTAAGAAAACAAGGCCAAACACAGCACTTCTACAAATTAAAGAAATTACAAAAGTTATGCTAATTTACACCTTCTGACTATGCTGCCTAATTTGTCTCATTAGAAGGATTGGGGCACATCTAGATCAGTGTTCCTTCCAGCCAATTTGGGCCCCTGATTTTGCTAACCTGGGATCAAAATACTGTGCAAGATACTGGACTGAGGTTTCAAATAATTTTCAAGTAAATATTAATCAAAAAATTCCCAAAGTTAGGAACTAAGCAAAAGTTAGAAACTGAATGATAGTTGTTGAAAAAAAAAAGAATGCTTTCTTGAGAAAATTATTTTTTTGTTTAATGGTTGCAGATTGTTTTCATACCCAGACCCGTCCATCTGGATTTGAGGACCTGGAAGAAGCAGAGCATTCAGTGTCTTCATTAAGAAAACCATTAAACAGCAATTGGATTCGGTATCATTCTATTTTCCCTTATGTTGTGACTATCTCATATCTGTTGTCTTAGGCATAAAGTAGATAATCATTATAATAATTCCATATTGGATTAAATTAAACTGACACAAACTTAAGTGTGTATATGTAGACTTCTGTTACATGCCACAACCCACTGCAGGCAGCACAGAACTCATCACAGCCACAAAAGTGAAGTAGTTCATGCAACATGCACACCTACTGGCTTGTTCCCAAAGATTTCAGTCATTCACTTTTTGTGACACGTGATATCTTGGGCTTCCTGGGCATCCTGCCAAGGAGGTAGAGGGTCTGCCATAACTCCTGTGTCTAATCTACCACTATGACCACTTTTATATTGTTACATACTATGTAAACTATAGAAGTATTATATGCTATAATATACTGAAAGGTGTACACTACTAGAAGACTACTATTTTTCCTGGTGTAGCTCCTCTGTGGACAGGTCATGGGCTTTAGCGCTGCTGTTCCTAACAGGTAAAAGGACTTTTTAAGATACTGTCTCGGAAAAATCTTGGTAATAAAATTGTTCAGAGATTATTCCCAATAAGCAGTGAGAATCAGTCTGTCCTATCTTTTTAGTGGAAAGACATATAGATTTAGAAAACATAGGAAAGTATTTGCACTCAGGCTGTTTTGCAACAAGTCCTCAGTGCTAGAGAACATTGGTCCACATTTAGTTTACGAAGTAAAATGTTACATTTGTGTCTCATCTCTTTGAAGTCAGACTTAGATGCTCATTGTGGATGAGCTAGTATAGTGATAGAATCAATTTCAGAATCAATTAGGTTGGAAAAAACCTCTGAGATCATCAAGTCCCCCCGTAATGCCATCTTCTTCTAGATGTTTTAGGTTATTAAATGAAGAGCATTGAACTGACATGGAGGAAAAACAGTATTGTAAAGGCAGTATCCTTGTAAAGTCCTCTTGTAAAGAGGATTTTGGAATAAAAATTTATCCATGTGTACTGAAAAAGCATTAAAGCCCTTAAAGACTATCCTGTGCTATTTTGTACTATTTCCAGCTTCAGTACCAAAACCTGCCTGGAGCTTTTAGAAGCTTTAGGCTTTCTGAACTGGCATAAATAAACATAAAAGGCTAAGTTTCTAGCTTTACATATCTGAATTAAACTTTATTTACATTAAAAAACTGTTTATTATTTTTAATATCAGAAAAATAGTATGGTGATATCACCATTTGGTATCTTCTAGTTGTGAAAGCTTGAACATAAGCAAATTTGATCTAAGCCTTCCTTATTGTTTCTTTCACTGATTGAGTAATTATTATATATAATACAAGCAACTTACCTGGAGCTATTGCCAAGATACAATTATACAGAGTGCCTGTTGAATTTGCGTTTAACAAATCATCCTGACAGAAACCTAGTTAAGACATGATGCAATGACATATGTGCTTTAAGTCAGATATTCTACCACTTAGCTATTTCTCTGAAGATTGGATTTATTGCTAATGCATCTAGGGCCCCCTGAAGACAGTCTAGTATTATTATTAACCAAAAAACCATACTAGGTTGTAATACTTCTAAACAAGAAATCCAGCTAGGGACATCAGGGTACTTTTTCACTGAAATAATTTTGATCTTACTCTTTGTAACCAACTAAGACATTCAAACATTTTGATCAAGGCCTTATACCAATTCCAGCTCCATCCTTCACACTCTATGCTCATGAGTTATCATACAACCCAAATTTTAGCTAAAAATATAATAAATGTAATGTGGATTTTATCTTAGCCATTTGGTAGTTGACTTGTGTCATATTGCTTTAGATTAACCTTCACAGCCTTCACAGATTAACCCTATAGATTAACTACATGAAGCACCTTTTCTGTTACCACTTTATAGACATGACGTTTAGGCTGTTGTGCTGTACTGTCAGTAGAAAATTCAGTTGGCATTTGGGAATATTTCATAGCTCTTTCAGAGAAGATGGCTTTCAGCAAACATACACTAATCTCTTTTAGGGACCATTATCTCTCTTCCCGTAAATGGGATGAATGGGTTATTTGCAATCATGTTTAAGTAGCCATAGCAAAGTATTGCAATTCCTAGTAATTAATTGAAATGTGTCTCAGGTCTAGGAAATTTTTCAAGAGAACAGGAATTAATCTGAAACAGATAGAGTTTTAGTCAGTTCCTTTGAACTATCCAAAACAGACAGACATCCTGAATGAAATTCCAGTGTTACAAATATATCATAGCTAATTATTAATTCAATGAGTGAGTTAGGTGTATTAATGTCTGGAGCTGATCTGTAAAAAATGTTATTTGCTGGAAGTTTGTTTTGTAACCTGTGATGTAGTGCCAGGCCTTGGCACAGAAGTGTGGCCCTGATGCGGGTATGCCAATGTGTTTGTATACCTATGAGAGCAAATAGTCCCAGGCAGAGACAGCTCTAACTCTGTGAATACATTTTAATAAGGGTTTATTTCATATTAACTCTGGTCAGTGACTTCAGCAATGAGAAGTGTGTGTAATTCAGTGTCTGTTCTTAATTGTTTTGCCTTTATTTAAATAAATATAAAAGATTCTTGCTCAAGTTTGTAAATCTTCTACCTAATAGGAAGATATGGATATACTTGTCTCTGGTTTGTAAATAAAAAGATACACTAAATGAGAGAAGCACACACACAATGTAAGCCTAAGCCTATTCATGGTTTGTTTTACATCACTTCAGAGAATTATCATTGTTGTGGAAAGAGATGAGAGACTCTATTAAACGATACACATTATATATTAATTAATATTCATTGCATATCAGGAAACATCACTAAGAAATTAAGTATTGCTACTGTAAGAAGCTGTTAAGTACTAGTTTCTTGAAAGCACTGTATGACTAGCTCTTAGGTAAGTGTTTGACTTCCATTGTTTGAGCTGGAAATAGGCACCGCGTGTAGATATTAGACCTCTAAACATCACTGAGGTTGAAGGCCTTTTCTAATTTATCTAGCAAGCTCATGCAGACTTTCAACATGTATTTTATTCCTGGCATATGAGTTAATCACTAGCACTGCTCTCCACAACAAATACTGTAAAACAGCTGCATGTAAAAAAATCACATGCATCCCTAGAGCATATGATGTGTACATCATGCTTTCTCATGGATATTTTAAGAGGATCATTCTCAAATAGCTTTTCCATTCCATTTAAAAATTTTTCTTACAGTCCAGATCCTGTCCCAGAAGACTACTGCCAGAATGATTTTCTGGTGTCAATAAATTAATGATAATTTGCCAGGACACACAAGAAATTTCATTTTGCTAGAATCACTTGGGAGCAGCATTTGTAATGTGCTGTGTGTGTAGCAATTAAGAGCCCTGAGGCAATCGAGGGGAGGGAACCCCAACAATGCAACTCTGAAAAAGAAAAAACAGACTTGCCTAAAGACTTTGCGCACACAGTAAGAACAGAGGGAGCTGAAGCAGAAACATTCCCTAAACTGCAGAGACAGCTCTGAGTAGCTTGACACCCAACCCAAGCTCTTTCAGCATGGTATTAATTAGCAACTCACTTAAGTAACAATGTACATGCTGGAAGCATTACGTCATCTGAACTTGTCACTGGCTGTTGAGCAAGTAGCTGTGAAGACCGGATACTATTGCAGTACAAGCGTGGATTTAACAGGAAAACTAATGGGGTTTTGCCTCTTCTCTCCCTCCACCCTGCCTCCTGTCCTCATTAAGAACACTCTTCCAGCATACATTGAGTGTTAGGAGATGAGTAAAGTGGCAGCATCTAACTGCATACAAATATCAAATTCTTTCCCATTTTCCTCAAAGCGAATAAAAGACTCCCACTGAAGCAAATGGGAGTTGCATAAGAATCTTACACTCTGAAAGAGCAATTATTCTAGACAATGAGCAATCATAAAATTATCAGTTCAGCAGCGTTTATGCACATACTTGCCTTTAAGCAGGGAGATAAAAACATTTCATTTTGTAATCTGTTTAATCATGTACTTTACTTTTAAGACACAGACTTCAACATAACCTTTAGGCTCAAAGTACTTTAGCACAAAGAACATTAATGAGTTTGTTTCCTGGAGACTTTCAAAAAATGAGTTCCTTCTTCAGAGAAGATCTATTGAAACAAAAATGTAAATACGAAGCCTTTAGAATAGCTTTGTTTGCTCAGTTAAATTGTTTGTCATATGAACATGACCTATGAGGTTTGATGGGAAGCCAAAGATGATCTTGGGGAGGCATAGCCTGCCTTTTTTAATTTCTTCCTTTTTTTTTTTCCTCTCATGAAACTCTCCTTACATTTGTTCTATCAATAGTGAAGTTTTCAACTTCATACTGAGAAATTCAGAAGGTTCATCTATCATTTAACAGTGATGAAACTAGGAGTTCCTTCTGTGTAAAGTACTACTTCAAAAGCTGTTAGAAAAAAACCACCACACCTGACATCTGTGGAATATAAAGTGCTATGATGGAGTTACCCAGGATTTTGGAAGGAGAAGTAATTTTCTGGAAAGTCTATAGCATGACGATGATGATGTGGGGAGGCTGTGGGCCTGCTTATGCTCTCTTTCTTAAGTAAAGAGCATTTGTGTTCAGAATTCCCATCTGTGTTGGTACCTGGTTAAGAAACAAAATGTAACTCTGCAAAGAGATTCAGGTGAGTAGCGAATAGTGGGGAAGACGATATCAAACTGCCTCTAGTATTGAATCATGAACTCTTCCATATGGAATTTTCTCACAATAAAAGCAGTTTGAAGTATGAGGTCTGCATTGGCAGAAACCTAAACCTAAGATCGGATCTGTAAAGACACAAACTAGAAGATAATCTTGTAATTATCTTTTAGGACCCAATTTAGGACTTTTTTACTCTGAACTAACAGCTCTGGCATGAAGAAAAGACCTTGACTGTTGGTTTGTTTGGAGCACCAGCAGAAAATCTCTAGAACAATGACAAATTGTCTAGAAAATACATTAGACATTTTCTAATGATTCTGAAATATTTTTGCAATAGGTTTGAAACTTTATTGCTTGAACCCCAAACTATTTCAAGTAACTACTCCAAAACTGGTTTAGAATTTATAATTTGTTTGCTTCTTTCATTCATTTCCTCAAACTATAAAAACTTAAATAACTTCTTGTTTAAAAAGCACACAAAATATGTTTTTTCTTTGTAGCCCTTGACTGAACTGAATAAAACTAAGAAACTTTACATGAACAACTCTATTGCTATGGTTCAGGAGGTATATCCTTTCCAAACAGCAATTTTCAAGCTCTTATAACTTTCTGGAAAGGTTATTCTTTGGGTTGAAATTCATTATGTTTATTTCAGTGTGCAGTCATTTCAGAAAGCATTCAGCAGAATGTCAAGTGGATGCATATTATCACATTTGAATCTCACATTGCACATTGAAATAAATTACTCCATGCATTTATATCAATTTGCAATCAAGCACGTTGTTTTTTTGGTGTTGGTTTTTTTATTCTTCTTGCTGGATTTGTCTCTTTTTTAACATTTTTAATGTTGCACACACTCAAAAGAGACACAGAATGCGTTTTGATTTTATGTGAAATTACTCACCACAGGTTTTAAGAGCAAAGAAGTTTTGTGCAAAAAATATGTTAATGCAACATTAGTCATGAGATTTACTGAGAATTTAACAGCACAAGTCAGAAACTTATCAACCAAATTATGACTCCCACAGCAATGTTAAGTTGGCATATTATGCATATAAGTGAGACATAAATAAAAAAAGGTACACACTGTTTACAGAGATATAAAATACTAGGTATAAACAAGACGATGACTTATTTAAAATTAGAGGTCCTGATGTGTCTATAACTTCTTTTGGATTAGTTACAGCTGCTTTGGGAACTGTAACACTGAAGTTTGTGATTTCTGTCTGATTACTTTCCAGTCATAGTGCACATAATGCAGGCTTCCCCTAAGTTATTGAATACTACAAATTCTCTGAAAATACTATTTGATGGGTTTATCAACTGATGGATGAGAAATAATAATATTCTCTGGAAAATTTTCTGCCCAATTTTCATGAGCATTTTTACAATAATTAAAAATTCATCAAGATGAAGAGATTAATCCTCCAGTTATTCATCACATAAAAAATGGCACCAAAAATAAAGTAAGATTTAAATGGCCTATTAGAGAAAACTGAGATTATTTAAGATAATGTTTTAGAGTAACCTGCACTTCATTCCTAGGATCTCTATTCCCACTATGCTTGCTCACTGGCTTTGATAAAAAGCATAATGACAGTTGCTAGCTGTGCAAAGAAAAGAATCCTGACAAATTTTCTGAGAATCTAATGCATTTTGGGCTCTATATGTCACTCAGTGGAGCCTGTGATTAATTCTCACTTAGGTGAAGCTGTCTCCATTTAGGAATGATCTTTCCTTAAGTGCATTTTCAGTTTCTAGCTCAGTAAGGACCACACTGCTATGATGATGTCAGGAAGTAAGTTCTAAATATATTTTAAGAAGTAATGGTAAAACTTTTTTGTTATTGTGTGCAATTAATGAAAACCATCAAAAAACCCTGAAAAATTAGAGGCTTTTTACTTCTTTTTCTATCTTACTTCTGAAATATTATTGATTAAATTTTTGTTTTGTATCCTTAGTTTCTTATTTCTTTTGCTAATAATTAATAGTCGAAGAAATCGAAAGATATGAGACCTATGTTAGAGTGGATAATTTGTGACAAAAAGTAGAAGCAATGTATTTGCTTTAAAAATGTCTATAGATGCAGTGATTTGGGGGAAATGATTGGGAAGCACTGTTTAGCCAAGTGATGCTTTTTGAGTACAATTTTTAATTCCTTAGGGGGCTTATTTGAATGGCACTGAATAAGATTCCTGCTTGTTGTTATTACTGTTTTTTTATTTTCATATCGTTTAGCAGCAAAAACAGGCCGGAAGGGAAAATTGTTTAAAACATCCAGTTTCTGGGGTTTAAATATTTACCAAGTGTCCAACCAGCACTTCTTGGCTTGCTCCAATACCATGCAACATCCCCTGGAGCTTTTGATCACTTTACTAAGTAACTCTGGGTTTGACTGCTTAGCCACCATGGTTAGATAAAGCACTTTAATTGCACGGCCATAGACTCTTTTGAATGTAACTTCATATAAAAAAAGTAAGTAGGATTCTGATTGTGAAAGCTACAAAATATCAAATTGTAATGGGAAAAATGCTAAGAACTAGAACTTTTTAGTGGCAATTTGTATTAAACACTTGTAGGGTTTAGCAAAAATCAAATTAATAGTAATTGAAAACAAATACAGGATATTTTCAGTGTCTATTTCTCTTCACAGTTTTCTCAACCATTATGTGTGTGAGATTTATTAAATTTTAGATGAGGCTAAAAATATGTTAACTATGGATTTGCAGTTTGGTAATAAAAAATTTTGAAGAGAAAGGGAAAACATGCTTAGAGTTGTTCTGAGTGTTAGTGAAGAAAAATAGGAAAACCAGCGTTATAAAGGAAAAACTAGTATCAAGGGTATATTTCTGCTGTCTTTGAAACCAAGTAAATGCTGATACATTTTGATAAAAGTATTCAATTTCTTTATCTCTACTAATGAGGTATCCATTTATTCTTGTTTATTCTTGTATTTCCAATCTGCAGAATGACTTTTTCTTTTGACAATTTTTATCTATATTATTGTTTATTGGTATCCACTACCAAACAGAGTTAATTATTTGAGTTAGACATTTCAAAACCATTGAAGAATTGCGATGCCATCCCTTTCTATTTTAAACAGCTGATCTATGTAGAACATAGAATTTTGGTGCTGCTTGTTGCATGGTCAGTCTCAGATGAAACCATCAAGGGCTCGAAGAAATTAATTCTACACAGTGCACTTAGATGATGCTTTTTTCCAAAACTATATTGTATTATTGGTAAGGAGTTGCTACCAATCCCCTAACCATCTTTCACTTGTGTAACAAAAACACCAGCAGCCTTGGTTAGACTAAAATTCAGAGAGGATTTTTTTTATTGTAAAAAGACTTGAAAGATCTTGTTGCAAGATTTTGGACCACAGTGAGGCAGTGGATGGGAGATTGGTTTTAATGTATTATTTCCACCATTAAGAATACGATATTTGCAATTTTCACAAGATGATGGACACTATCCTCTAAATCATAGCATGACTACTTGTCTAGTCCATATTCCTTCCCTAAGGCAGGATAGATTACTGAAGTAAACATTATTTTCTGATGGAGATATTGCAATATTCCTGAGCTGTCTTTGCACATTCTCATATCTTCCCATATTTTTAAGATTGTTTTTTCTCTTTTGTGTTGTCTAATCTTCCATGCTAAATTTTATCTATTTCCTTTTATTTCTAATAAACATAGAAAATAATTAATTTCTTTCATTTCTGTGGTGACCACATTTTTATTCTGAGATTGTTCTCATGTCTCTTTATGCCTGTTGCTCTTTAGCTATATCTTTGTTGATTTACAGTATTTTTCTAGACAATTTATCATTGTTCTAGAGATTTTCTGCTGGTGCTCCAAACTGAAATCCACTTTGAGGCTCTTCTTTCTGGTGACAAGTTCTTAAATTTATGAATGGAATTTAAATATCTAAAATATACTAATTTTTTAATAGAATTTAGATAGCAACTTTGTCACAATGGATACAGTACTGATATCTCACATTCAATGAGTAGACTCTCTAAAATTCCTTCTGGTAACTGACTACCTAGTTGTTTCTCATATGTTTATTCAGCTGATGACTCCAGCATAGAGAAATCATTGGTTCTCTCATTGAACTGAATGTTGTTTTTTAAAAGTCACTTATTGTGGCTTTTAATTCAAATCCGGCTTTGCCAAATGCTTGTGGGTTGTCCCTGCATGGCATTTTTTGTAACTTGAACAAATATGCTCTCTATTTCATCATCTATATCCCTAATGAAAAATAGACCACACCCAGAAAGGCAGCTATGGAATGATTCTCAATATATCCCTCTAGCTTGATAGCAAACTACCAATTAACTTCTTACAATGGATTGTTTACATCCATACCCATGCTGTACTTATGTAATATTCATTCTTAACTGTTAGATCTGATTTTTGTTTTGTAGGCTGAGTTTCAGTTCCTGGAAGAATGCTTCTTTCTGAGCAGTAACTGCTTCCTATATTTGCTATTCTTGAATGTTCAGAATGTCCCAAAATGGAATGGTATCTCTCTGGAAGATGAAAGGTTAGCTGCATTAATTATTGCCACAAAAGCCTGTGTGTTGAATGACTGCTATATAAATGGGTCTTGCTTATTTTGTTTTCTCAATTCCACAAGCAGTAGTTGACTGTCCTTCACCTCTGAAGTGCTTTTGATCCATGTCATTGTTTCTCAGGAGAAAATAATTCTGATATACCTTTCAAATATAAGAGGCAAATTTTGATATGGTTAGATTATCCTTTAGAAAATGGATCTTTCAGAAATAATTGATGATATATTCAGACAGACCATTTCTAACTCACCTGGTTTCATTTAACATAGCTCATGGAGAAAAGAAGCAAATGCTGAAGAATATTTTAAAAAAGCTTGAGGATTATTTGGTAAAAACAGAGATACCCGGTCCCAGTTCTAACATAGATGTCAAGTCTTAAAATTCTGACATGAACATTTAGATTTCATTTTTTATTGTATATAACAGATCCTTGTGATTATGGCTGGAAATGGCTGCATAATCACAAGGCCAGGTTTACACCTGTTTAAAATTTCGAAAATAATAGAGTATTCAAAAGGCAGCTTGAGAAGTTAGGACTTTTCTAACTTGAAGTTTTTTAACTTGAAGAGTTTCAGCTTAAGAGTAGAACATTTTCTTTTGAGATCTGCCAAACTGTTTGTGACAGAAATTGAGAAAAATTTGAGAAACTTCAAATAGATCATTATTTGCTGACTTACAGGTATGCTATAAACTAAAAGATTTAGTTAAGCTTGAATTTTAACTTAACATGTTGGTACCTCTCAAGAAGGTGCTATAATAAAACTTTGTATTTCACTTTAGCAAATTAACTTACACTTATAGAATAAAAAGGTTGCAAATCTGGAAATGAATTCCTAAAGCAATCCAAATAATCTTGTATCTGCTTTGCTCAGTGTATCTGCATATTACTATCAGAAAAGTAGCATTTCATACTCATTTTGCAATAAGTAAATTAGTGTCAAAAGGCAGCAATCTGCTGGGAGTGAAGTCCGTAGAACAGAAGGAAGAGAATTTGCTAATGCCAATTTTGTTTATGCTGGCAAGCTTGCATGTAAACTCAAAATATTTTTGTTTATTTTTAGGGTCTTAAGCAGGGCAAATTTTATGCCCTTAGGTTACTTTATGCATATTTGCAAAATTTGCTCATGAACTCTACAAGGGTTATGTGGGTTTACATTAAGGTCATTTTGTAGGTAAACATGCATCAACATAGCAAGTAAAATAGTGAGTAGATGTCCATGAGGATTTGTTACATTGCATTTTATATATTTAGGTTGACTTCTTCTAGATATCTTCTCATTATAAAAGAGCTTTAAACGCTCTTTCACTTCTAAGTATGGGAAAGTTATTTGAGTTTGGAAAGAAGATTAGAGCGTGTAGTTACAAAGCCTCCCGTTACTTCAATTTTGGGCTACCTCTGCCATGTCTGTTTGAAAACATTCACAGCATTATTTCAAGTTGTTGTTTAAGCCATGTACAGAATACCAACTGATAAATTTCTAAGATGCTGTAAGCTTTTTTGTCCTTCCCTGATTACTCATTTATAGGTTGAGAAATGTCTTACCTACTTTAGATTTGTACAATTGATTTTTCATTTTGAGCAGTGCATAGTTAATACTATAGGCTTAGCTAACTTTATCTCTTCAGTATTGTCTAGCTTTCAATGAACAAAGCATCATATTGTTAAAAACCTTCTGATGATACTAACAGTCAATACTGCTGACTGAACTAAAAAGAATGTGATATTTTTAGGCCAAGGTTTTTGGTTTTGAGCCAGAAACTGTTTGAAAACTTTCCAAGAAATCAGAAATACCAGACCCTTAAAACTCCAGTATCTCAGATAGGAAACAAGTAACAGCAGATCACATTTAGAAGCATCTCAGAAACTGTTGTTCTCTTAGAAAAACTAGAAGAGTTTGATTATCAAAAACAGTCATATAATGGGACAGTACTATTAAATGTAGCCAGAAAGACATCAATACACTTCCATATGTAGATATTTTACTTGCTGCACTTCTGCTAAAAACAGAGTAAGTCCCCTGCATTCATACCACATACACATATATTTTTCCTTCATGAGTCCACATCCTGAGCTTGACAGGCCAAAACTGCCACTGAAATCAGATCTTTGGTTTTTTTTCTTTTTGGTACACACCCACAAACATGCATATTCCTAGTTATGTATATATTCCTTTTTATCATATATATAAGATTTCCCTATTCTCTTAAGCATGGTGTCTTACTGATGTAATGTGGCCTACTTGACATAAATAGATGGGACCTGTCGTCACATGATGCGTCACTGAGGACAGAGGAACAAATGTGTTGTTCAGATATCTGTGGTTAAAATGTCTGCAATATGTGACTAAAGAAATACTTATTTTTCAAAAGTAAAAGATTTACTCCTCATAAAAATGTTTCTCTGGTAAAATTCATGTCTTTCAATACTTTATGTTTTTAATAGCTGTGGTGAATATTGTACCATACTGCACACTTAGATTTCTAAGGAAAGCACTTTCAGTGATTTCTAAAAAGAAAAATGAAAAAAAATCTGTGTGTTTTTAGCAAGTAAATCTTCTTGCAGGACAGAAACAGCATAAAAAACAAAGGAGTTTTACACTGATTTTCTTTAATACGCCAAAGAAATATTATTTCATCCATTGACCTTGAAATTGAAAAAAAGATTCATTGTTGAAGAGTGCTAGAGTGACAGTCTTACACTTTGAGCTGTTGATAATAAATGGATGACTGCCATGAATTTTATAAATAATGAAACTCATGCTTTTTAAGAGAAAAATGCAATCCATGCTTATCAATATGTATTTTCTTTATTATTCCTGAGTAATATTGTTACTTATATGTTCTTAAAGATGGAGAAAATAGTGGCTTATCTAACTGCAGTGTCTTTTGGATGTAGATGAAAGGACAAAATTAGAAGGGGAAAGAGGCTGTAAAACAGAGATTTCTTCTTCTTTTTTTTCAGGAAGAATATTGAGCAGGTCCTAAGATCCCTGTGATTATAAAGAAAAATACCGGGTTTTATTCAAGTTTATTAATGCCTTACCTTCTGTTCTCATTGCTGCTTTGCACAGAAATATCAAAACATAGATCCTTGGTTTGTGACAATAGGAGTGAATACATGTGACAAAGACATGATAGCAAATATGTTCCAAGTTTGACAAGACCTAATGTAAAATAGTTATTGAGTTTTATGATTCAGAGTGCTGTGCTCTAACGTTGCTGGAAACAAAAAGAGTTTTCATGTCCTTTGCCACAATGCCTGTTAAGTCCTGAACAATAGAATTGTCTTTGCTTGGCAGACAGAATAGGCAATCTGAGTTGTCTTCGCTCAGGAATGAAATTGAATGTTTCTTGCTGTGAAGAGTTTTCCATTTACTGCATTGTTCAGGCAGCATTGATTCAGACAAATTGATTGTCTCTGTGGTAACAGATCCATGCCAAGGGATGACAAAAATTAAGTCATCTGTGACTAAGATTGGGTCAGTTTTTAAGACTGAGTTTCTGAAGGCACTCAGATGAACCTCTGGAGGCATCATAACTACCGAAATCCAGAGTGCACAGTGAATTTCTTTGTAGTACTGGCTACCAAATGGGATTAATTTTCTTTCTGTAATTTACAATTTTTGTCATGTGGCTTTAATTTATGAAACCATATGCAGACTAATTCCTGGATATGGATTCTCTCTTTAAGTTCTAAACTTTTTATTCACACATAGCCAGGTATTGGTCAAATGACCTTAAGCTCTGCACTTAGTTAGGCAAGGTATTCTCCAAATGCCATCTTTGAATTCATTACCTCCATAGATGAGCATTATAAGCATTGACCCATGAGGCTCATTCCACTTTTAACCAAAAGTTTAATGTAGTTTTCATTCACATGCTGTTCAGCTTGTTCTGTGTTTATTTTGCTAAGCCTGTACTTTATATGATGATAGTTATGTGATTATATTGTGAAATAAAAAAATAAATATGTGCTTCATAGAATCATAGAATCAAGTAGGTTGGAAGAGACCTCAAGGGTCATTGAGTCTAAGACATGCCATAAGTTTGTTCACAAACAATATAGCTTTCCTAGATATGGATTTTGTTTTAAAGTACACCCTAAATATCTTTCCATTGAGGAAACAGGTCTGAGGTTAGGTAATGTATGCTCTCATTAGGCATATTTTTCTTAGTTACCTTCTGTGGACCACTTATGGTCCCGAGGATTTCCCAAGGGACCCCAGGCTATAGTTTGAAAATCACTTATTTTAGAAACTGAATGTTTCTGCCACCTAACAATTTTAAAAGACTTTGAGAGGATGGCATTATTTTTCTGATCAAAGAACATAATTTCTTTCCTTAGGAAGAAAGAAGGATGGATAGTACTGTCTGGAAATATTTGCTGTGCAGAGAAATATCGAACATCAACATTAAACTTATTATATATCTGCAATTGAACACTGATGACATCTTTAGAATGGTTTTGGTTTATTTTTTAACCAATAGAATAATCCTTCCTTCCTTGATCAGACAAAAAAGGAAATTTAACTCAAAATACAGAAAACCATGGAAATGATGTTAAATATCAGAATTTGAATTTTTCTGATCCTTTGTTAATTAAAAAAATTACATTATGTATGTTGAGAAAGTTGAGTGTGCTAAGGTTGTCACAGATCTAAAGGGGAGTTCAGTCATAGTCTTAAAAACACTATGAGAAGGGAAAGGTTGAGAAGTCTACGCTTCCTTTATTAGCAGTGCAAGTGAAAAGAAATGGAAAGATTTTCTTTTTTTCTGCTAAACATTGAACAAAGATCACCTGTAAATATGATTAATATTCCAAAAGTTCCTAGAAAATTATGGGATTGAACATGTGGTCACTTTTGCATCTTTTTCCAGTCCTGCACTTTATAGTTTACTCAAATCATTATAATATGTACAGAAAACAGTAGCAGCTACTACATGATATGGTAGTAGGTTCTGAATGATATGTTTAGCTTTTGGAAAAAGAGATGACCTCTCTGAAAAGGAAACTCCTCAGGTGCAGCTAGGCTAAACTTTTTTTACCATATAACTGTAATCTCATTATATATAAGTTACCATATGCAATTCAGAAGTTAAGCTTCTAAGTTAAACAATCAAAAGATATGAAATTAGGATACTAAATTGTTTTAGAAGCTTGACTTTGTGATATAATATTTCAGAACAGCCTTATGCAGCCTGGCAGATTTTGCTTTGCATCAGTGAGAATTTTGACCTTGTTGAGCAAAAAAATGCTGTTCTTTAGCTCGTCTGTTTCAAGGTCCATAGACATCACGATGCTACCTGGTGTATAAGTGATTTTTTTTCCTTCAAGGTTCCAGAATGCAACCAACCTGCCTCTTCCAACATGAACCATTAAGATTGTGCTGTCAGCATCCTCAGGATGCAGATTTTATCTTTAATTACTCATTAAATGAATGCTTGTTCCTGGGAAACTCAAACTCTAGTGACCTCTTTAAGCCTTTGTTCAGATTATAATCACTAAATTCATTCATTCAGGAAAAATAGCATGTGACATACCAGAATAATTACAATTAACCAACACAGCTTTAATTTGGATTATCTAAACTGAAATACTGAATGAATGATCAATCTCTGGTGAGGAAATTCTGATCAAAAACTGTGAAGTGTAATTAAATAATGAATGAGTCAAGGAAATTGCACATAACTAATGAACATTAGATGAACAGAAAAATATGTTTGGCATGTGAGACAGTAAATAATTCATTTGGGAAAATGCATGTTTAAGGATGTCTGAATATTTCTAAACACAACACTATCCTGCCTGGGCTTTGTTAGAGTATCCCACTTCTAGAGCAGTGATTTACCTCGTTCCTTCTTTAAAATATTTTTCAGTACATTTATACTCTATTCTAGCTAATAAAGTTTATTCTTTTTATTTAGTCTGACAATTCTTTTATAGAGAAGTTTCTGAAGATATTGTGAAGAAGAAATTTGTCATGTGGACCACTTTAATTTTGGCAATTTGAGACTAAAATACTCTTTCTGTAACAAGATTTGGTACAACAGATAAAAGATATTCTCTTGTGCTTGAAGAAGGTGGCAAGTGTGGAATAGCATATTCATATTTTCAGACAATCTATTGTATACAATAATAATACTTGATCCTTTGGCA
Source organism: Acanthisitta chloris (assembly GCF_000695815.1). Classification (NCBI taxonomy): domain Eukaryota; kingdom Metazoa; phylum Chordata; class Aves; order Passeriformes; family Acanthisittidae; genus Acanthisitta; species Acanthisitta chloris. The sequence continues at coordinate 18,846 of NW_008689689.1, forward strand.
CATACTGGGTTGCTTACATTTCTGTCTGTGTAAATGCTCACCCATCAAAATTACAATAAAAAAAGTGAACTTCAGTTTCTCTTAGAAGTTCATGCGGTTCCCACATTCAAAAACAGGTCACTTTGGCTTTAGGTCACTCCTCTGGCCTGCAATTGTCTATTTTACTTTTGAGTTTATAATGCTAAGAATTCATCATGGAAAAGAAACTTTGCTCAAGCCATTACCATTAGTTTTTGAACATAATTAGTGCTGACTTCTCTTAACTAGGCATTGCTGATTTACACTCATAAACTGCTTATAAGAATTCTCATCAGTCCTTTGAGTTACAAAGAACAAATAAACCAAGTAGCCTGAAGCTGCTACTTGAAAGTTTTACTTATAAGGGAGATTTATCTCTTCTCAAGCAAAGAAATGCATCATAACTGATGCTGTTGCATTCTATGGGTCAACACAAGGACAGCCATTGTGAGTGTAGGCAGACATATTTTCTTAAAGGTATGAATATCTGCCCTCTAGGACTATATTTTGTGATGCAGAAGAGAGCTAGTGAATGAATGGGAGGAATCACTTGTTGCCCTCACCGACACATAGCTACTAGGGTATGTATTTACCAGGCATCCAAGTATTGCCTGAACGAGCTGTACTCCAGGTCACGTGTCCAGGGCAGGGTGAAGACCACACCAAGAAACATTCATGTTTTGTGACTTAGTCTGTAGAATAAAACAAATCCACAAAGAATTTGCATGAGACAGATTACCATTGTATGTATCTAGTTCTAGGCACATAGCTTACACTTACTTAGCTGCCTAGCAGCCAAAAGCAGCAAGTTTGGAATTAAATAGCATGAGAAACTACAAGAGACAGACTGCTTAAGAAATACTTTTCAAATCAAAAGTTACAATACATTTGTATTGTGCAAACACTTGCAAAGAAGATCTGCTTCAGTTTGACTCCTGAATGCTGCCATGCCCTTGCCTGTCAAGTCCTCATCCTGACTCCGGCTAGTAACCAAGGAAGGGCAGCACTTTCAGGAAAAAAAAAAGATAGTTACCATTTGCTTGATTACAGGTATCCATCTGGCACATATTATGTGCCCTCAACACTGATTTTCTGGTTTTTTAATGTGTACAAAATGTTATAACCCTGCACCAAATTCTCACCGGAGCTGTGCTATCCCTCTGCAGGGTTACAGTGCTGAGGAGCTGGAGAATGCAGCTAGTCTTTCTCTAGACTGTTATCATAGGAGAGGACCTCTTACTTTCAAAGCTGAATTAGTTTAAATGCAATGAAAATACATAAAAATAAGATTATATCAGTACTTGAAAGGAGTTCTTATTGATAGCTCAGATGAAGGCAACATGCAGGCTGTATGGTGCACCTCTTCATGCTGAATCAGGTTTTATCAGTTTTTGTTTAAAAAAACAGACATGGTGCCAGTTACTTGAGACAGACGTCATTGGGGTCTTCAGTTTAGTAGGGTACAAATATACCCTAAAATTAAAACCCAGTGCTCTGTTTATTTCTGCTGTTCATGAAGCTGTCAATAAACTCACAACAACATGGTCTCTCTAGTAATGTTCCAATGTCAGCTGCTCCTGTGGCCAACTTTAACCTACTGTGAATGGGTTTCATTTAGTTTCTCCATCCTCTGTATACAGTAGGCTGACTATTCAGGAACTATATTTTATTTTCAGCTTCAGGTTTTTTCCACTGAAAATAAAAACCAAAAATGTATTCAGCCCTCTAGGTTCCAGTCTTAGCATGCTTTAAAATAATATAATATTTTGCATTTATATAATATCAACCAGAGGGCTTTGCAGAATCTAATGCAGAGGTACCTCTTTACACCTCTCTGAAGAAAAGGCAGTAAATTGAAAACTGTTTAACTGGGCACAGTAATCCTATACAATAGTTCCACTCATTGCATCCCATACTAAAGGGGGGAGCATGAAGTCTTAAAACAAACGAGTCATATGGAAAAATACTGTATCCTGTTTGGGGGGGGGGGAAGTTAAATCTACAGGGCTATGAATAAAGGACAAGTGCTCTGGTATCAGCACATACAATGTACTTAAGGCTCATACGTCAGAGTTCTTCCCTGTGACC
>NW_008689689.1:20970-26447 GCF_000695815.1 Acanthisitta chloris
CATCATTTAAGCATTTCTTGGCTTTCCTTTTTCTGGAACTGTTTCTTTCAACTTTACACAACCAGGTCTCTGAAGCCTGTTTTATGTAGGACTGGTTCCTGCCTCCTAACTCTGCCTTTGAGCTACTATGAATTAGTATTTACATAAGGCATTCCCTTCCTTGTAGTTTTAAGAGGGCTCTGTTCTCATAACAGGTTTCACTCTTACCTCAGATTATGAAAGATAAATACAGAATTAGAACAATACTCTGAGGGAGCTGAAGTATGAAATAGAGCAAAACTTTTTCACTGTAAAGCCTGTCTCAAGTGGCAGCTACAAATAACAAGATTTGATGCATAAAGATACATATGCATGGAAAATAGCATCATATTTCTAGTACAGATGTGCACAGCTCCCATGTTTTGCTTTGGTTTTGCCTCAGTTCTATCATGACTATTGTCTCTTTTCAACACAAACAACTGTGAACTTCAGTTTGTGTCTGTACCTTACACTGCATCCTAAACAGCAGAAGATTGTCTTAGTGACAGTGGGAAGAGTTTTACAAATCGAAGGAACAGTACATACTCTGTGGTGCCTGGTGTTTAAAGAAAGATACCTTGTGGACAGGCTTATGGTGTCAGCAGGTGCATGAGCTGTGACAACTGGCATGAGGAGAAGTGCATGGGATTATGCTAGGAGTGTGGGACTGAGACCTAGGATGACTGAGGAACTCTTCACTGTGCAGGGTTGTATCTAGAGTTGCTAGGGCAGACAAAGATTTATAAGGATGACTTCTGCTATCACTGACTCCTTATCTGTGCACCTGTTCATCACCATCCTTGTTCTTTGTGGTCCACAAGGCAGAGGAGAGAGAGACAGAGGAACAGACACTGCAGCTGCCAGGGCAAATGATGTCACAATCTTTCATGGCTATAAGGTGCAGTGGCAGAAATCCCTGCTGGAGGTGTGACAGGATAAGTAGGATGTAAGAATAAAGTGACAGATTGTTGCTGTCATGCAAGCACTTGGCAACCCTGCACACATCACAGATGCAAAGCAAGGTTTAGAAAGGGAAGTTGCTCCTGATACTGGAAGAGTGATCCTGACAGGGATAGTGAAATATGGCCGTGGTAACAAATCCAGCATCAGTGAAGCATAAGCATCTCCTTCTTAGTCTTCTTAGTGATTAACATATGTATCTGAAAGATGAGACATTTATGTATCGATCTTTAATAGCCATTTTCTCCTGGCTATGACAAAAAGCTCTCTCAGCTGCAGAAACTCAAGCACAGGTCATATCTGTCCCATACCAGAGAAAGCCACAGATTCTTTAGTCAATCAAAGGACGCAGTGCCACCAACAATCACTTATGCCAGTTCCTGCAGGCCCCTCCTACTGTCAAGTGTACCTAAAGGTGACATGTTTTCTGTGTGCTTCTCACTTGTATCACCTCGTGGCTAAGAAATTATCATTTGTGCTTATGTTCAGTTTCATCCTGACATAAGAAAGTCCATTGCATTATACCTTGACACCAGCAGTCACAGACTGGAATGATCTGTGACCCCACTGTCTTTGCCCTGAGTTCTTGCAGACTTTTCTTTTTGCATTGTTCCAACTGACTCACCAAAACAATTAATATGTAGAAATATTCTACATATAAAATATGCAGCTGAATCTCCTCTCACCTCTTCCTTCCATCACAAAATATTTTGTCCTACATCTCTGCTAGGTAATTTTCATCTTAATTTCTAGGGTAAAAGTCATTCTTTGCACCAGGAAATATTAAATTAGCTTTGATTGCCTTTTTTATGTTGTTCAATTTGAATGATTTTAGAAAAGCAGCTTGTAAGAACAAGTGCAGTTCTTCCATGGATTTATTTTATTCTGATTAATTCTTCTTTACTTTTTATTCTTCTGTTTCTATTTCTTTTATGAAAAAAATCATAGGAAAAGGCAATGAAGTTTTGTGATATATTTATTTGTCTATATTTTAACTTTAAAAAACTTTCTAAAATATCTTAGTTATGAAAATCTCAGCTCATTATGGAATACTCCTTTATTTTGAGCTTCATTTCCATCATTTCTAGTAAGAAATTCCTAGCTAGAATGGCATTGAGAAGAGCTTCTGCTAAGTCTTTGAAAATACAACTCATGACTTCAGATTTGATTCTTTAGAAAATGCCTAATAGCTGTTGCTGGAGATAAAGCAGAAAAAAATTTCTTTCTAATGCTTACCAATATTCAGTGTGTCTTCAGGAGATAAAAAAATATTTTCTTTTCTACCTGAGGAAAATTTTAATACCTTGAAGATTAATGCTAAAGCTCTGTTAAATTCTCTTCTGTGTTTCCTATTGGTGTATCTGAGATTAAATTTTCATGGCTAGAGGGATAATGAAATTTGATACAGGAATATTGGGTTGGACATGTAATATTGGGACAGCAAAAACTTATGCAGACTTCTGGAGTATAGAGAAATTGAAATGCCAATGGAACTTAAAATTAGATTTATTATATATATATATTTAGGATACATGCAAAAGATTGGCTAATGTGAAGTGCTGAGTATTTTAACTGCATCTATATGTGTAATCCTCAGAAAATGTTGCCTATCCTGAAATTCTGGTCATTGTTTTAAATTCAAAATCATAGCTTGGTAGAAGAAATGGATTCCATAGTCTTGTTTCACAAATGAATGCTCCACTCACTAGGCAATTCATACCTCTCTTACTTTATTTTGACAAGAGAAACAGAGCATCAGCCCAGCCTTGAATAACCTACAGATGGACAGTGTCAGGAGGGCTTCACTGAGTGTTGTTGGTGTGACTGGATTTTCCTTATAAGAAGTGATTCAACCTGACACAGGCCTTATGTGGAGAAGGCCAACAACACTGATGGTATTTTTTCTACTTGTATTTTAAAGAAAGCAGGAGAATGTGATTTACTAGGCAAGGAATTCAGCCTTATTCCTGAATTTAATAGTGTCCAAAGGACACATGAATCATTCAGGGTAGTCAGGATGGGGAAGTCTTATTTTTGGGTTCCATTTAGGTTTAGCCCTCTGAGCAAAGTGCAGAACTGTCTTCTCCTCCCACATCTATTGAGTGGATGGACAGGAGGATAGGGACTGGGGGACTCCCACAGGAAGTAAATATCAGGTTCATGACCACCTGAGGAACCTGAACATATGTAAGTCTATAAGACCCAATGAGATGCATCCCAGAGTCCTGAGGGAATTGGCTGAGGTAGGTGCCAAACCACTGTCCATGATATTTGAAAAGTCATGGCAGTCAGGTGAAGCCCCAGGTGATTGGAAAAAAAAGAGAAAAATTGTACCCCTGTTTAAAAAGGGTATAGAAAGGCCTCTGTGCCTGGGAATCATGGACCAAATCCTTCTACAAGCTATGCTAAGGCACATGGAGGACAGGAAAATGAGACTAATTCAATGTATAGAGTGAAAATTATGAAGCAGTTTCCTCTGTATTCATTTGCTGAACAGGGTTGGCAGTAACTATAGATTGGCAGGCTAACTTACAAAGTTTGATGTAACTTCAGTTGTTTATAGCATTTTATATTGAATGATGGCATATTTAGCCTTTTCTGTCAAATGTTATTAACAATTAATAATTTCCCAGTTGTTCTGATCCAGAGTCTGGGAAACACTCCAAACAAAGAGATTAGAATAATAGAATAATTTAGGTTGGAACAGACCTCCACGATCTAACCATTAACCCAACACTGCTAAATCCACCACTAAACCATGTCCCTAAGTACCATATCTACAAGTCTTTTAAATACCTCAAGGATAGTGACCTAACCACCTCCCTGGGCAGCCTGTTCCAATCCTTGACAACTCTTTCAGTGAAAAAATTTTGCCCAATATATAATCTAAGCCTACTTTGGCACAACTTGAGGCCATTTCCTCTTGTCTGATCACTTATTCCTTGTGAGAAGAGGCTGACTCCCACATCACTACAATTGCCTTTCTGGTAGTTGTAGAGAGATAAGGCCTCCCCTGAGCCTCCTTTTATTCAGGATAAACAATCCCAGGACCCACAGCTGGTCCTCATAAGACTTGTGCTCCAGACTCTTCCCCAGTTCCAGCACATGCTCTCTGGAAGTGGGAGGTTCAAAACTGATCTCAGAATTTGAGATTACATCTCACTAGTGACAAGTACAGCAGGACAATCACTTCCCTAGTCCTTCTGGCCACAGTATTTTGCATACAAGCCCAGATGCCATTGGCCTTCTTGGCCACTGGGGCACACTGCTGGCTCATGTTCAGTCAGCTGTTGACCAAAAAGCCCAAGTTCTTTTCTGCCAGGCGGGTTTCCAGCCACTCTTCCCCAAGACTGTAACACTATACAGGGCTTTTGTGACCAGCAGGCAGGACTTGGCAGTTCACCTTGTTGAGCCTCATACAATTGGCCTCAGCCATCAATCCAGACTGTCCAGATTTTTCTGCAGAGGCTTTTTGCCTTCCAGCAGGTTGACGCTCCCACCCAACTTGATGTCATCCGCAAAGTGACTGAGGGTGGCCTTAAATCCCCTTGTCCAGACTACTGATAAAGATATTAAAGAAAACTGGCCCCAGTACTGAGCTCTGGGGAACACCACCTGTGACCAGCTGCCAACTGGATGTAATGCCATTCACCACCACTCTTTGGGCTCGGACGTCCAGCCAGCTTCTACGCAGCCAAAGGTATATCTGGTTTGCAGGAGTATCTTAAAATTATTTGGAAATATTCACATGGAGTGAAATCATCAGAACATCATGTTATATAAATGTCTTGTTTAGATTTCTGCTGCAAAATGAAAACTGAAAATAATGTTCAATTCCATCTCATTTAAAGGTAAACCCACCCCATCATTCTGCTAAAACAGTCTGCTTTCTTTTATGCCATGTAATCATTTTCCTGTAGGAAAGTCTTCCATTGTCAGAGCTTAGTACTATATTCATCTGTGCTGTCTGTCACTGTGATAGCTGTGTCTGTAGTTCAGGGAATGAGAAAGGAAACAATATAAAGAACAAAAAATTTATGAATTGCTCAGCCTATAATTATAGAGACCTCAGTGCAAAAGCGTTTGCTCTTTGTAAGACCTCCTTGGAAGTCTTAATCATGTTCTCATCAATAAATTTAGATCTTTGAAAGGGTGAATGTCACAGTGCTGCATAATCACCATGGCTTTAATTTTTCAATTTATATTGCTCTACCTAGTTCTTAATTACCTGTGCAACAGCAGAAGGCTAATCAAATGAACCCAACCCTGCAACAAAAGTCAACAAGAGCAGATAAGTCAAAAGAGTAATCTGAAAAATAAAAATGAGAAAAGCATACATAAGAAGTTATAACAGCCAGCTTTTTATTAGTTTTCCAAATTATATTTTCCGCTTCATTGTACCACAGCATTTTTTAATGCTGTAGCAATAATTATTGCTTCTGAATGTTGTGGTAGGGAGAAGAGAGAAGAAAAAGATAGTGGAATAATAATCATGAGTC
>NW_008689689.1:26483-26733 GCF_000695815.1 Acanthisitta chloris
TTATATCCCTTCCCTTTCACTCTCTTCTCTTCCCTTCCCTACCCTACCCTTCCCTGGAAATAATTTGTCCTTCCCTTCTGCTTCTTAATGCATTTTCTCCCCCACCAATATCTTCTCTCTTTTTTTTTCCTGCTCTCAAAGCTTTATATAGAAGGATGAAGATATTTCAACAAAGGGAAGGATTTCATGCTCTGAGATAATTCTTCCGTGATATGTGTATTTTTCAATCAATATTCAGCATTTTCTTTCC
>NW_008689689.1:26758-77480 GCF_000695815.1 Acanthisitta chloris
TGTTTAATCATGTATGACAGTTTATTAGATGAATACTTTTGCCTTTCCAATGAGGTGCTCTGACTTCATATTTCAATCTTCATATCTCTTGTAAGCTCTCTCCAGTGATTGATTAAAACAGATATATATTTATGGCCCACATAAATGAGAACTTATTATAACATCCTAAAGTATCTCAAGCGTGCAAAACCAAGGGTGAAATTCTGGCCTTACACCAGCAAAACTCTTATCATTTCTGAGGGGTTGAGATTTCACCCCAAGGATGAAGAAAAATTATTTATGGTGGCACAAGGGAATATAACTATGAATAATTTGATGAAATTAAGACGGAATAAATTCCTATCAGTGAGATATATTATGTCAGGGATCAGTATATCAAGCAAGGTAATGGAAGATCTATAGATTCAAACATTTTAAACTGGCTTTGAAGAAGGACTAGATAGTAATGCAGTGAGAAACTTACTTAATGGATTGCTTAATAAATTCAAACTCTCCCCAGTTCTTCTAGTTCAAAAGAGCTCCTATTGCTCCTGCCTATCCCATTTCTGTTATCTTTCCTAATAAAATAAAACTCATAGTCTGTCTGATGCATTTTTGTACGTGTCTGTTTGGAATTAAGTGATCAGATTAAATACTGATCATTGAGAGAAGATAAGGGCTGTCGATGCTCAAGACTTACTATAGTCGTTGTGGAAAGAGGCAGCTAGATAGAAGAAGACAGACTCAATTAATAACCTTGCTAAGAACCTAATAATACATCAAAGAATCCATACAGCACAGGAATTCTGGTAGCCAGGTTTCATTCGTTCCATCATTCACGGTTTTGTTTTGTGGTTTGTTTATTTCATTCCTTTGTATTGCTAAATGCCTTAAGGACTGACATAATAAAAGAAAGTAGAAATTCAAGAATACAAATTCGGGTCATGCATTTCAGCTTTTAAAAAAGGATTTGTACTGTAAACTAGGGTCATACTGATTAGAAACAATATAAGTGAAGAAAGGCCCAGAAGCATTGGATGATATGACTATGAGAAATCAGTGTGCTATAGAAGCAAAATATAATTATAGAATGTATTATTTAACTTGGTTTTAGTAGATGAACTTCTACCCTTCTGTTGTCATAAAATGCCAAAAAAACTATCAAATTTTGTGGAGCCTGTGAAGGTCAGATCTCACTCAGATCTGTCAGAATCAAACCTGCAAAAACTTACATCCAGTCTAGCATTTTTTTTACAATGCTTGTCCTATACTAGATATTTAGAGCAACTGAAAACAAAATGTGCATTTTGCCATTATATTTTTAGTGGTTTAATATCATATTGTATGGTCTTTCTTTGGAGTTTAAGACACTTTTGTGCAGTAAACTCAGCAATGAATAGAAGCAATTTCCTGTTCCAGATTAAATGCATTATTCTACTGAAAACACTTCAGAAGAGTTCTGCTTATACATATCTCACAAATACTTTTGGCCTTCAGAAATTTAGATTTGTTTTGTACTGCCAAATGTGTATAAATATAAGGATGTCTGTGGAGTGTGGGGGTAAAAATCAACAAAATGAATGAAAAGTTAGAAAAAATTGCTAGAAATGACATTTTATTATTCACTTCTCTGTGAAATAAATGTGTCCTATCATGGACAGAGGCCACTAGCTGAAGCCATATTTGCTTCACATTTCTTTCCCTGATTTCTCAAGAAGTGGAGTTCAGACTTATCTTTTCCATATATTTACAGACATTGATGTAACACAGTCATAAAAAGGTGAATATTCTTGGATTATGTGAGGTATCACCATGAAAGATAGGTGTACCAGTGAAATTCCTTCACTGGGATTTGGATCTGGCTTGTAAAGAATGTTAAATGAAGTTTTTACTCTCCCCCTTTCTAATTCTCATGAATCAATGCTATTACTAGAGAAGGGCAGTCTGCCTTACCTAGTAGCATAGGCTATGAAGCATGAAATGAAAGCAGGACATTGCTTGTAGTTTTTTTAAGTAACTAGAGAAATATATGGAAGAGAAATCTGCTGAGGTCTCCTACATTCCAAGATACCTCTTTGCTTCAAAAATATTACATTAAGGGTCAGCAACATTCTGTGGAACTGCCATCATGTCGTTGTCCTGCTTGTACTCTCCTCTGGGCTTCGCTTACTGTCCTGTATCAGAGACAGGGTGCTGAGCTCACTGCATGCATCTGACTTCTAACAGTCCTTTCAAATTCATTTACATTCTTCCTTTCCTCCTGTGTCTTCTCCCCAGTAATGCTGCTGAAGTTGTGCTTTATAATTATCTTAACACCTGCATGAACACAAAATAAAACATTGCCCAAGGACACTGTGAGATCTCTTCAGGGAAAAGTAAACATATAAATAATATAATATAAATCAAACTGGCAGTTTAAATTTGCAGATGTCCAGAATTCCATGCAGTGATCCTCAGACCTGTACCAGAAACAAATTCATAAACAATTGTTCAGTCTTCTCACTCTTCAAGGAACGATAAAGAAGTGAAAAGTACATAGTGGTTTAATATGCCTTATAGAGTGTTTTTTCTGCTGTAAAGATACAGGCAGGGCATTTCTGATTTCCAGATAATAAAGGTTATATAATTGATTGATATCAAATGAAAGTTACTTTTCTTTCTCCCAAAAACTTTTTTGGGGAAAAAAAGAAAAAAAAACGAAACAGAACAGTGGAGGATCATACCAAGGTCAGATATTACTTATTTTGCCAGCACTATAAAGCTCTCATCAGTCTTCAAAACTTAATTTCAAGTCAAGACAGTTTCCAAACTCTAACCCTAGTCCCCCAAACTACAAATAACTCAATCTTTTGCCATTGGATTTTAATATAGACTTCTGATATTAAACATGAATGTGTGATTCTTATGGAGTCTTTACAATTTTATATAGTAGTCTTGGCATTTTAAAAAATAGAAGAAAAAAAATGTCACAGTTTTCATTCATTGTGTTATTTCATGAGAAACAGCTGTGAGTGTTCGTCAGGTCCCCTCTTTTACACATGTCCCACAAGCAGCCTTTCAGCCTTCAGAAATTCTCCAGAGCTCATATTGCACAACCCGTTCTGCACCAATACAGGGAAGGTCAGTAGAGAATCTGAGTCACTGATCAAATACAGCAAGCTTTGAAAATAAGGTTGTTATGCTTCTCAGAGTAATTGTGTTTTAAAATGAGTGTCAATAGGACCCTGCCTTAAAATATTTTGAGAGACATTCAAATTAGCAAATGAAAAAAGAGTGATTCTCAACAAAGATATACTGATATAAGCATGATATTTCATAAGCAGTAGGGACATTGGAGTGTTTCTCTTCACACCTTTCTCTTTGGTTTCACAGAGATTATATTTGTTCCTCCTTCTCCTCCATGGACATAAGACTATCTCATAGCCCAGCAACAATGAAAATTTGTTAAGGACAGCACAGAATTTGACGTTAGAAGGAATTATACCCTTATTCTTTCTTTTGGTTCAAACATGAGTCTTTTCTCATGTCCAGGATTTGTCAAGTCCTTCTGGAAATGAAGTACTGAAATTTCTTCCATGTCCCTTCTTCGTTCCAATTTCAAACATCAGACAACTGTTATTCTCATTTGGGTTGGTTTCTTGAATTTTGTAGTCTCTCAAGGTTGACTTTTTTACATGTATGGTAATCATGATCCTAATACAAAAAGTGAATGGTATAGCTTCAACTTGCAGTCTGCACTATGTCTGTTCTCCCTAACGACTCTTAATATTTTAGCATATCTTTGAAGTGTAAGACTTGTACTACAGAATTTGCAGACTCAACATCAAGAACATACTGTGGAATATTTCCTATTTCAATATTTCTTTGTTAAAAATTATGTCTGGCATCCATACAATCTAGACAAAGGTTGAAAATGGAAGAGGAGGAAGGAAATTATAAAGTAATCCATGCTTGAAAAATCTGCAGAAGTCTGGATTTTTTTATACCGCACACAGAAATTTTTGAGGTATGTGTCCTTCGCTGCATTGCTGTATTGGTACCTCTGACAACAATAACCACAGAAACCTCAGAAAATAAATGGCAAGTCTAGAATTTCTGTGAATAAACTTTGGGGAAAAAATCCCCAAACAAAAGCTGAAGATATACATATTTGTGTGTGTGTGTGTGTGTTTTTGCACATAGTTATGTTGGAAAGATGCTTTGACCTTAAAGTAGGGGTTTTTTACTAGACTATGTGTCCCTTACCATGGGGGTATGTAAGTTGAACTTTAATTGAAAGATGATCTTTGTGAAAACTGATATTTCCCTGACAGAGTTACTCCCCTGAGATCTCGAGCTTATTCAAGAGTTTTAAATTTTACTTTGACCTACTAGAGAAGCATGTTAAGAATAATTTCCCTCTTTTACTATATTTCACACAAAAAAGGTAATGCTGTCAGTTTTTTAACATTGCAGAACCGATTTCAGAATTTCTGTTTTAATAAACTATCATTTCACTAAACCATTGTTATTACTACTGCTACTACTACTAGACTAGTGGCCATTGCCTTTGTCTTATTTCACCCAAGTGAAATTTATGTGGAGAGGAAAGATTTCTGCCTGTTTAGGGACTGAAGGATTTTGCTTCTGTTATTATAAATTCATTTACAGACAGCTGTAAATGTACACATCATTTTACAAATGTGGTATAAGATACATTCCTTGCCCTGAAATGCTTGTAGTCTCTAAGACAGGAAAAATATAAATGAAGACCAGACTCATGAAAACAATTTATACAGAGTGTTATGTGAGGAATGAGGTGGATAGGAAGGCAAATTTTTTAGAAGAACTGTTCCTTGTTGAAGTCCAGATCTTATGGGAGATGGAGATGGTGATAAGGATTTGGAGACTGACTCAAAGTCCAATCTGAGCAGTGACACATAATTCTATCTGAGTAAAAGGGAGAATAAAAGTGGAAACAGGAGAGGGAGACAGGAGTATAAAGCAAAAGGCTTGGAAAGAATAGGCAGTGAGAGAAAATGGAAGACCTGGGAGCTTTGGTCAGAGCCATTTTGTGTTGCCTTGTGTCCGCAATATCACCATATAGGGCTTTTATTTTTTATTTCTGAATATTAACTAGGCAAGTGTCAAAGTGGTTTTCCAGCTTGACAACAGAAGTTGAGGTGAAAGTGTTCCTTACATTGTCAATACTGTGCATGCTTTATTAGACCATTTATTTCAATGTGTGACTTAATTTTTCCAAAAGACACATAGAGTCATCACTCTAATCACAAGTGTGTGTCTTCCTCCCATCATTGTTGGCTCTGCCTTTAAAACCTGTGACTGAGACTCCTCTTCTACAAGACTGAAGCCAGAATATTGCGATGCAACCCTTGCCCCTTCAATCCAAAGATACATGCTAGCACCTTTTGTAATCCCTGTTCCTGTCATTCAGCCTCTGCGTTTGGGTCCAGAATAATAAGCCCTGAAGGATGTAGCATGGCAAGAATAGTTTTTTTGCTCAGGGGCACACTTTGCCTCAGTTCTGGTGACATATTACTCCAAAAATGCCTTGTACTTACCTGGAGCGCCCAAAGAGGGACTGTGTCCATGTGTAGCATTCAGCTCTAATTGTGCTGCAGTCTGTCCAGCCTCAGCACCCAGCAGTACTCTGAGAGTGTTGAGCTGTTTGCCATCTTTGCTACCCAAGCATTACTCTGCACATCACATACCAGATAGCTAAATGTGGACCCCTTATATAGTCCACAAGCAGTGCTGGCCCTTTCCCAGGAGCCGAGTTGGCCCCTGGAGGCACATTGCTCCTTCCATGGTCTACAGCTGGAGTAGAGGCTCCCTAATTTAGACACATACCTGGAATGCAGATAGCCTGTTGGCAGGAATATCCTGCTGCTGTGCAAAACAGTAAGATCTAACATGGTTCTCTCTTCTGTTTGTTTGTAAGAAGTTGTATAATTAATAAGATATTATTGCTATACTTATTAGTGTCATTACAGTTCCATGAAATTATAAAAGAGATATTTACTGACAATGTAGAAGATTTAACATTCCTACATGCCTAATCTGCTAGAAAATGTTAGCTATAAGCAAAAAAATATGCTTATTCATGTAGCTGGAACATAAGAAGGGTATTTGAAATATAAGTCTAGACATTTCTGCAAGCTGCTAGAGAAACGTACAAGAAAAAATATTGACTTTGGAATGCAAATGGTCTTTGAAGAAAGTTAACCTGGAAATTATCTCAAGGAACAAAACTGCAATCTGCCACCACAAATACCAATTATTATTTTTTTAACCCATTCAAGCAATATTTTTTAGCTGTGGTACAAAGTTAAGACTGGCAATCAGCAAAGGAATGTTTATAACTTGTTTTCCTATTTAAACTGATATTCAAGGTACTCTGTTTTCCCTTTCATTTTTGGAAGAAGTCAGACACAATGTCCAAAACCATATTCCAGTTTTATTTTTCAGACTTATGACTTGTCATATAAAATAAGAACCTGACCAAAATCATTGAGATTCCATCACTGATTTTGAATATTTAAGTTCTCTGAATCAAGGTCTTCAGGTTTTGTAAAAACACTACTGCAAAAGATAACAATATTTGTTTCTTTCCCATATAACCATTTTAGTGTAATTTTTTAGCTATCAAAACAATTGTTTTTTTCTGAGCAGCCAGACTGAAAAACACAGGTTGCTAATTTTATGGGAGCTAATAATAAAGTAATATACATTTTCCAAGTACAGAACATTTGAGGTGTTTTCTTCCCTGGCATCTGATTTGTGTTTTCAAATTAGCCTTGCCCAGCAAAACTAAATTGTAAAACAAAGAGAAACAATGTTTTAAAAAAATAGACACGTACAGTTTAACCTGGCCATATTTCTCACTAGCAAGTAAATACTATTATAAAGAATTACTGTTTACATAGCCAACTTCAAAATGAAAACAAACTAACTCCTGCAAAACTGGCTGGGACATTAGTTACAGAGCAAACACCATGACTTGAAAACACAGAGAGTCTGTTTTTTGTCAAAACAAATGGCTTTGAATTAACTTTTGCTCTTTGTCTCCACTATCAGCTAATACAGCATGGAATTTCTGTAGTTTGCTGTTTAGTTTTTAGCACAATAAAGCGCCTTCATAAACAGTATCTTAAGGCTTGCAGGATTTGCAGGGTCTTCATGCAAACTACTGGTTTACACAAAGGCACAATCTGGATTCTACCTCTGGAAAATTGGTGGAACTATTTTCTCAGCAGTGACTGTAAAAGCAAACATCATAGTCATCCCAACAAGGATGCAGTAAGCTTTCCTCAGATCTGATTCGGATGGCAAGACTACTTGAATTGTCTGAAAGATTCAGTTGTGAAGGAGTTACAGGCTGTGCTGCACTAGCATAACTTGATCTCTTATCCAGAAACCAATACTGGGCACACCCAGGCCAAACGGCAGCACACAATAAAACAGACAGCAGCAATGTGTGTGTGCATGTGTTTGCATTAAGGTAATAATCCCTGAGTAATAAACATTATATTGACGGTGAGACTAGTGCAAATGATGACTTTGACTGCAAACTGGGGCCTTTGATACATCTGGAAATCACACTGGTATATATTCTAAGAACTGAAGGATTTGAGACAAGTTTCACTTTTTATATCACAGTCACAAGGGAGAAAAATCTGCAAGGACCTGCCTTCTTACTATCTGTGACAGGCATAAAAGTCACACATCACTGTTATTTCAACTTTGGAGGAAACTGAAGCAAGAGAGTGGCTCTAAAACAATGGCATTCACATTGAATTTTATACACAGGAACAGGACAGTAGCTAGTTACACAACCCTTGAGAAAAGAATATCCCTTTTCAGTATGCATAGCTATCATCTGTAGTCATGACTACAAAAGCTCATAAACAACAATGATTTGATAACAGCAACTCAAATAATAGATGTTTTCAAATTATATAGTTGAGTAGTGACAATATTGTCTAGAGTATCCTGAGCTGCATTTAGACCACTGAAAGCAAGTGGAGGAAAATGATCCTGCCTTTCTTCTGTGAACTGGTGAGGCAATGCCTAGAGTTCTGTGTCCAGTTCTGGGCTCTGTAGTTTAGGAGAGACATGGACATACTGAAGAAAGCTCATTGCTGAGCCACAAATGTGATCAGTGTACTGGAAGTTCTTTTGTCTAAGGAGAGGCTGAGGGAGCCGGATTGTTCAGCCTGGAGAAAAGAAAACTGAGGGGACATCTTATCAGTGTACTGTTCAGCCTGGAGAAAAAAAAAACTGAGGGGACATCTTATCAGTGTATATAAATACCTGAAGGGAGGGTTAAGAAAAGGTGAAGTCAGGCTCTTTACAGTTGTGCACAGTACCAGGACAAGAAGTAATGGGCACACGTTGAAACACAGAAACTTCCACTTAAGTGTAGGAAGAAGTGTTTTACTGTGAGAGTGGTTGAAAAGTGGCACAAGTTGCCCAGACAGGTTGTGAAGTCTTCATCCTTGGAGATATCCGAAACATGCCTGGATAAGGTGGATTCAGGAGCTGGAATCATCTGTATATATCTATAGGAATAAATGGAATGTTTCAGGTAGCACTCATTGGCATTACATTTAACAAGTACACGATACTCTTTTTCTATTCTGTTAAAATCTTAATACATCTAGGAGGCCAGTCATATTCAAGATACTTGTTACTAATGATCTTGACCTAGACAGACCCTTACGTTTGTTGTAAATTGCTTAAGAGGTTGCCAGTTGGCTCAGATCAAAAGCAGATCCAAGGGCACAAGTGTTCTAATAATTTTACAACACAAGCAACTGGAATAAAGGTCTCTGCACACTAAAAGGAGATGATTTTTCTGTAAATATTTTGATTAAAGAGTTCAAGTCCTTGAAGTCAGTATAAACATTAAGGTCTCTGTTCTTTTCTTTGTGAAGGAGTATGCCAGAAGAAGTCCGTTTCTTTCTTGTTGAATACCCAGACCTCCTTGGAACCAAGAGACCCACAGGAAAATGTAAATGGGAGATTTCATGCCTGCAGATATCACTGACTTTGTTTTAATGTTCTGTAAAAAATTTCTCCACTGGATTCACATCTTTGGTGTCACTTTAATGCCTTCACTGTATCAGAACTCCCCCAGAATAAAAGAAAACCTGTTTTAGTAGAAAAGTGCTGAAATTGCTGTTGCTTTTACAGCAGGCAAGCTTTTCTTTTTCATACGAAGACTCAATAGTTGCAACAGGAAGGAAGAAAATCTGGGAATAACTCTGACACACAAAATCTTTCAAGGATATAAAATGTGGACTGAGATACAGATCCTAAATCAAAGTGAAGTAGCTGCTGAAATAACAGTGCAGAATTTCCCCCCAGTTTTCTGAAGGCAGACCCAGTACAGTTTATTAAGGGATTTCAGGTACACACTAGAGACTCAAAGATGGATATGGAAAAACACATATCAGAGAGTTGAAAATGCATAACTTTTGAATCACCAAAACATTTTAAAAGTCTAATATTTATCAGGGAATCTAGATCAGGGATTCTTAAATTTTCTGAAGACAAGTGCACAGTCAGCCCTCTAAATCTGCTGTGAAATGTGCAGTGACACATGAATCTAGTTAAGACTTGGTGGGAAAAACTACTTGTCTTTCTCCTGTCCTAGAGAGGAAAGAAAGTTCCTGCTCTCATCGGGGTGAAGACAGGGAAGAGTGACCTATTGCTATGAACCATAATGAAACCACCCAGAAAAAAAATGCTAAAATGCTCCTGTGAATCACCTCAGATGAACACAAGGCTACTGAGATCTGTGACTATAGTCTGAGACTCAGTGTCATACAGATTTGGCAAACTGCAAGAGATTCCCTGCATATTGCTCCTGTCCAGAATTAGCTCAAGATGAACTCAGAAACTGGCAACTTACCTTTCTTCATTATACACTTTATATCCCTCTAACTTCACAGGAAATTCATCAAAGCTTACAAACAGCAACGGGTCAAACACTCAGCAAATGTGAGTAATATGTGGGCTGCGTATGACACTTAGAGCAGGGAATTTAGGCTTATTCCTAGTAAAAGCTTGACATAAAAAAGCTTTACATTTGGTTCATGTGAAGCAAAACTGAAACATTATGAAAATTAAAGCCATAGTATTTTAGATGCCTGTGCTGCAGACACTGTATTTCTAGCAGATTTTTATTTTTACAGTTTAGTGTTCATAGGTGTTTTCATAGCAGCACAGAGAGTTTAACATTTAAATTAGCTTAAGCTGGAGGAAACCACAGTTGAATCTAAAGCTGCACATTGGGCACTGCTAGAAGTGTTGCATTTGAAACTTTTATGTGTGAATATATTCTGATATTTCCTGTTCTATGTATAGCAGATAAAAATTCTATATAAAGTGAAATTCAGAGTGGATAAAATCTGTTTCTCAAACTATCCATACTAGTATAATACTTTAATTGATTACACTTAATATACTTTTGTTCCAAAGGCAAAACCATATCTTCCAACAGATTCCTGTCTTACATTTCATGCTTTGCAATTTAAACTAATTTGTCAGCATAAAGGTGTGTGAGACTATTGTTCCATACATTTGCTTCCATTATTTATCCTTTATAGCAGAAAAAAAATTGAAGGAAGCAAAGCATTGTCACTTGTATTCTCGCTGTAAATGAGCCACTTTTCCCTATAGGTTTCCATCACCATCCCTGGACATCTGGATCTGACTCTGAAGGATATGGTTTACGGTTTAGAAGTTCCAGCAGAGTGGCAGACTAATGGTTGGACTCAATGATCTTAAGGGTCTCCTCTAACCTTGATGATTCTATGTTTCTATGATCCTAAGCTCTTTTGAAAATTGTAGGATATTAATTTTTTTCCAAGCATATCAATGACACACATTACACTACCTGATTAATCAAGCTTTTACTGATTCATAAGCTCTGGTTTCAGTCTGAGATAAGCAGTTACCCTAAGTTTTAACCAGGCAAGAATTGGATCCATTTTTTCTAAGGATAAGGTCTGAGCAGTTTCTTTTTCCATCCTTTTCCAGGTCAGTCTCAGCCATCTTAGGAAAACAAAACCCAAAAAACTCCCATCCCAACTGCTGTACAGGCAGATTCCCTTCTTCCATGTCATTTTACAGTAACATTTTAAGTGTCAGCTACTGGGAGCAAAATTTTATTTTGATGTTGTTTCAGATTGTTTTGCAGTTGTTTCATTCTCTGTGGGAGTGCTGCATTCCTAGTTTACTGGGCTGCCTGTGGAATATATATGCAGCTGAGGAACAAGAAAGGAATGTGAGCTTTTATGTTCCTTCTTCCTTTGTAAGTTGCAGAAAAAAATTGCCTGCAGAATTCCAAGCATCTATGAATGGCTGTTGCCCACCAGTGATACCAGGGCACAAAACTGGGTGTGTTCCACTGTTTTCAAAAATCCTCTGCAGATACAAGGGGCTATGCCCTCATTAGATTTAACATTCTACTCTGAGTTTATATTAGATCATATCAGATGAACCTGAGTTGTGAACTACAGAGTTCAGGGGTGTTATTTTGGAATAAGTTAACAGGATGCAAGACTTGGCAATAAATAGTATCTTTGAAGAGTATGGGAAAACTGATACCTAACTTAATCCTATTGGAAACAGTGAGGCAGACAAGATTTTGATGAAATTTTTCTTTAAGTGGTAGGAATACTGGCATCCCCTGCTGTCTGAAGAAATCAAGACCATTCTAAGATTTACAATGTGTATTGTGCTTTGTTTAAGCACACAGCCAGATTTCCTTCCACTATCCAGCATAACTTTTCCCAAGTTCCATGAGAATTCAGATCTTCATTACATTGTTATATCCATAGAAAACTGTGCTGAGGAATATGCAAGCACAGACAGGTAGTGTCTAGAAAGGCACCTAACATGTATGGGACCTGTTAGAGAAGAAGGTTTGTCTACTACATATGCAGTGATTCCTACATTCCTTTAGCAAGGCAATTAGCAGGAGGAGACTAATACTCTTCATTGTAGTAAGGACCAATTCTATTACTAATTTAAGTAACTTCTTTTAAAAAAATATTATGTTTTTTTTAAGAAAACGTCTTTTCCAGAAAAATGGCCAAAGTGATAATGAAGTAATTTCCTGGCATGACTACTGGCTTAATAGAACCAGAGTTTAGGAAGTTCTGGGTAGTCACACCTCCTCTGCCATGGTCATGGAATTCTTGTCAGGCATGAAAGATCTCAATCTTTCAAAAACCTGCTACCTACTAATGGATGACATCAGAGGAATGACATACAAAATGATGTTATGTATAGTAATCTGCTAAATCTGCTAAAATGCTGGGAATTTTAGTTATTGGTGGTGTGATTGAAGAGCTGAAAACACTAAACCTCAAAAAGCGAGTTTGTATGACTTACCTTGTAGTGATATCAGCTTGATTTTGAGGCAGTTTATAGAAGACATTTAGAATGTTATTCTTTCAAACAAGTGGTAAGAACATTTATCAGGAAAAGGTTTTGAGGGTTCTTTCTGGGAACCTCAAAATTTGCTTCCGAATACCCTCTGCAAAATTGTTTTTGAGAGACTATGTAAGGATTACTTGAAAAATATGTTCACCTAATATAAACTGTCGGAGTATTGACTTGCTGGGAATAGTCTGCAATAACTGAAAGTCTTGGAGTTATCTATTCACTGCTGGGTGCAACACTCTATAAGCTACATCCAATGCAGTTCCATATGAATTGCTTTATCTATCCCACACAATGTAATACTACACAGTAGTGATGGCTCAGGTGCTGGAAACACTGAGCACAGACTAATGAGTACTCTGCCTTTGGTCCCTGGGGACTTGCTTTGTTATCTCTTCACTTCCCTGCACTGGCATCAATTTGGTTTAAGTTTCTTGTACACTCAGGTGATAAATATCAAAGAAATTGAGAACTTCCACCTGTGTGCTACATATGGTGCACAGCCCAAAAATCACAGCTATGTTGTTTCAGACTGTGTATGTGCACATACATTTTTAAAAGAATGGCATACAAGAGTGCTTGTGAAAAAGTGAGTTAAAAAACAGGCACAGCATGTTCATGATTTTAGACTGTGAATTAGTGAAAAATTGGTGGGAAATTAATAGGAGATTCATTTTATAATCGATTTTGATTTGTTTGCATAACCTTTTTGTGACAATAATTTCTTTCATAGGTATTGTATTATAATGAAAAGTCAATTATAATTAAATTATATTTTAAAAGCCCCCCAAATTATAGAGCATATAGAATAGACTGTATTTATTTTGAGTTTTACACTAGCTCTGTAATGAATTTGGAGGGATGTATCTAATATCATCACGCAAACACATACAAAGTAGTGGCATAATAATGAATAAAAAGACAGAAAGAAAAAAAATATTCCCATTCTGTATGGTGAATCAAAAGTCAAGCATTAATGTACCATGACCATCTAAAGTTAAATGCATTTTAACAGGCTTAAAGTTTGAGGATTCAAAATCAACAATGAAGAATGATACATGAACTGAAAATTTAAATTACAGAAATTTTGATGCTGATTTTAGTAGTCTTTTGTCTCGAGAGAGACCCTGAGGGAGTGCACTCTGGCTCATATGGTGTCATTAGTTGAGAAAGAGCCAGAGGGTAGACAAAAACCCACAGATTGCTTAGCTGAGGAGAAAAATCTTTAAAATATTTCAGACAAACATATAGTAGGCAAATACATTAGAGGAAGCATTGAAGTCAAAATACTTCACATATAAGAAAAAGTGAAAGCAGTACTATAAAATTGAAATTATATTTCTGTAGAGATTAGTGTTGTAAAAAGCACTGTCCAAGCAAAAATTGTCTCACTGAAAGGTAGATTGATTAAAGGGCAACAACCCTAAGTGTGGTGTTTTTTTCCTAATGTTGAAAAAAAGCATTGAAGTGCCACTGATATCTGGGTGAACCAATAAGATGCTAACAAAAATAGAAAGACAAACTTCAGTAGAAAGAAATGATGGAATGGACACTGGAACAGACAGGTAAAGGTAATGCATTTTTCAGATTATAAGTGAAGATTAGAAATTACTATAATTGTTGCTATTATAATTTTGATAGCAATTAAATCTATTCTTTAGTCAGGGTGGAACTCCTTTTAAGATATGAGGTGATGTTAAAATGTGGCAAACTCTGGTAACTCCACAGGCAGACTGACAGGGAGAGTTCTGTGAATACAGTGAATTTTCCTGTAGCTCTGCTGTACAGTTCAATTAAAAGCCAGGTTCCATCTCTCATATTTCCCATACTTTGCTCCAGATAGAAGGAGATTCTTCTTTCCTATGGTACATTTTTGATGCTGTTGTCTTTACAATATCCAATACAGGGACCTTATGTTGCAGAGAGGAAGAATTAATTTTTTAAGTTACAATGTTATGAAAACATGTGGGTATTTCAAATAAGGGGCAGCAGTGTTACAGACTGAAGCAAATAAGCAAGAAAATTAGGGTGGATCAGGATATGTTCTTAACTACAAATATTTAGTGTAAATTACAGCAAACTCAGAATTACTCTGATTTACACAGAGTATTGCTTCAGACTGACATCCTAAAAGCATAACTACAGGTTGGTTCCTACCTCTTTTCATGTGCATCTTGCACAGTAGCTACTGTGAAGAAAATTGACTCTACCCTAGCCAAACCCAGCAGTTATTCTGAATGAGCCAGCAGTGTGCCCACACAGCCAGGCATCCTGGCCTGTATCACAAACAGTGTAGCCAGCAGCACTAGGGAAGCAATTGTCCCCCTGTACTTGGCGCTGGTGATGCTGCACCTTGAATACTTTGTTCAGTTTTGGGTCCCTGAGTACAGGTAGGACATTAAGGTGCTGGAGCAAGTCTGGAGAAGGCTAACAAAGCTGGTGAAGGGTCTGGAATGCAAGTCGTATCAGGAGCCTGTTTAGCCTGGAGAAAATGAGGCCCAGGGGTGACCTTATCACTCTCTACCATCACCTGAGAGCAGGTTGTAGCAAGGTGGGGGTCAGGCTCTTCTCCCATGTGACTAGCAACAGGACAAGTGGACACAGTCTTCAGCTGCACCAGGGAAAGTTTAGGTTGGACATTAGGAAGAATTGCTTCACAGAAAGGGGGATAAGATATTGGAATGGGCTGCCTGGGGAGGTGGTGGATTCACCATCCCTGGAGGTGTTTAAGAAAAGACTGAACGTGGCACTTAGTGACATGGTCTAGTTGACCTGGTGCTGTTAGTTCATAGGTCGGACTCGATGATCTCAGCAGTCTTTTCCAGCTTAATGAGTCCGTGCCTCTGTAACCAGTTTTTTCTTTTGCTGTGGAAAGGCCTTTCTTGATATGCTTCTAAGTGCCTCTTAGCTCTGTAAAATAAGATGACGACTAGAACTTTTACAAAAATTTAGGTTCCTATCAGAACTTCTATGTTTCCTGTTGCAGTTACTCTATAAAGTACCTTTGGTTCCAGTAATTTTGTTTCCCAGACTTCCTTCTCATGCTAAGGCAAAGCATATCAACAGCAAAGTCCTAACCACTCCTATTAAAGAAGATCTAATTATTTCATCCTCAGCGGCATCAAAAGAAGACCTCAATACACTGAAGTATAGAGGACCAGGTAACCTTTTTTTCTGTAATACAGAAGGAATAAGCTTGCACATAAAAAACCAGTTCTAATTTCAGGAATCTTTAATTAATCTAATCAGAAAAAGAGCAGTAAATGTACAATGGGAATAGGTGCAACACAAATTTACCAAAATTAGGTCATATCAAGTCAACTGTTTGGCTCTCTTTGGTAAAATTTCACTTTTCATAAAAGGACAATGTAGACAGCCTAAGCTCTTTGGATTTCAAAGGGAATCTATTAAACTAGAAAAATTGGGGGTGAGTATGAAAATGGTAAAAATTATTCTGAATCATCAGTAAGATGCATCTCAAAAGGTCAAGTGTGAGCTAAGATATTTCCAAACTATTTTCAGTAGAGTGGAACAATATGAATGTCAGTATGCAAGCCGTAAGAGACAGGCATATAGAGTTCTGATCACTGACATTCAGAAGATGGGCTAGGGTTTAAAGAGGTGCGGAGAGGAAATGCATAATCAGGGTAATGCGATGCTTTTGCCTGCAGTAAGAAAGAAGCAGACAAAGAAGTGGACAAAAAAACCATTCCAGAAAGTAATTTATATCTATTCAGGTACAGTAAATTCAAAGACAGTATGTGGACAATCACAAAGAAAGCTTCCACGTTTGAGAGAAATGGCAGCATCAGTGCATTCCTGGATCATTGCAAGAAACTTTGTCCTGTTGTCAGACCTTGTTGGGTTAGTGATCCATAACCAAAAGAAAAACACTATGCATGAGAATGTAGAACAAGACCACCTTCTTAGCTGAACTATTTGGTGGTACTGGTAGGTGACACTGAGCTTCCCATGACAGAATCGTACATCAAGTTTGCATGACACAAGTTGAAACCGTAAAGATAAATAGCCTCTCTGTTCTTAATAGTTGTTAGCTCCAGACAGACTGAGCTATACCTGTCATTGAATTATTACCATCTCTGGCCTGGAGCTGAAAGGTAGACATTATGCTGATTATTGCAGGGAGACATATTATTATTAGGCTATTAAGCAGAATGCTGAATCTCTCATTCAAAACGTTTCTTAGCTGTCAAAGATCCTTACGAAATGAAACATTGACTATTATCTACCAGTATGGAAACTGTGAATAAACTTGTTATTTTAAAAAATCAAAAAATTTAGAAATTTTCTAGGTTCTGCACATTGGTTTCAATATCTACAGATTGCCCAGAGAGGTTGTGGGGTTTCCCTCACTGGTGATAGTCAAGAACCATTTGGATGCAACTCTGTGCCATGTGCTCTAGGATGACCCTGCTTAAGTAGGGAGGCTGGTCCAGCTGATCCATTGTGGCCCCTTTTAAACCTGACCCATTCTGTGATTCTGCCATTCTGTGATCTAGGGGCATTGGTTTATTCTGGAGTGAAACTGCATTATACCTGGAGGCATTGTCAGAGAACTCTGAAAAACAGTAAGAGAAACTCTCTGGTAACTCAGAACTTACATCACACCTTCGTGTGAATCAGGCATGGTGCTTGGTCCTGCTCCTTGAAGGAAGATCTTATCATGTCTAAGGGCTCCTGATCAGGCACATGTACTGTTTTGGTACTACTGTCAAGAAAAGATTCTTCAATGGTTGGTACTGTAAAATATTTGCCCTTGAATGCATTTTTCTATTTTAAATTTTAATATAGTATATTCACTTATAATTTCAGGGGTAGATCAAGAGGCATTATTTTCTAGTACATTATTTTAAGTTGCCATAATATCTACTATCATAGCATTTATTACTTTTATCCTTCTAAATCATTATTAGATAGTGTTGCTTCTAAGTTAAATTCAGAAGCCTTAAATGAAGTGTATCCTGTTATTTGTGTAGATAGTATAAACATTGTGACAGGAACATAGCAAGGTTCACTATTTCTAATAGGAAACTGAAGCCAGGAACATGGACATAGCACCATAAATAATTCTCATAAAGCACTTTTTACCTAAGACTGACTCATCTGCTTAACTATTCACTTAAATTTGTGCTTCCAGGATATATAGAGCAAGTGAAATGACTAAAGCATAAAGTAAGAAGAAGGCAGCTTTTTAAAGATACTTAGGTACTTAGGGAAAATGAGCTAAGGACCTGAGGGAGAATTCATTAGAAGGCATTGAATAGTACTTGATAACATGTGATGTGAACTATCTGCTAGATATTCTAGCCATCAAGAAATTGTTAATGAGCAGTTTGCAGACTTTCAGCAAGTCACTGGTCCTTAACACACACCAGAGCACATGAGTGAGAAGCACTTGTAGAATTTTTTTTCACTTCTCTTCTCAGTTCCCAGAAATGACATATAAATTGGTGTCAAATGACAAGAGAATGAGCCTTCACCAGCTGAGGAATGGGCCACCACAGTTTGACTTGAGAGTTCTGAGTATATGTACACTGCAGGCTAAAGAGGCTATAGGTGTTGTACATCTTCCTTTTTCTCCATTTTTCACATAAGAAGTGTTAATTTGATAAACAGTTATTTACTCTGAAGAAGAATAATTTTTTGTAAAGAGTCTCACTAAGCCCACTCCTGCTCTCCTTACAGCAGCAGGGCTGCCAGCACTGCTAGTAGTTGTCAGCAGTACTGGATAGCTCATTCGCAATTTCTGTACTGTCTTTTGTAATTACAGGTATGCTTTTAGTTTTCTTTCAATATTGTGATAGATGCGTACATTTATAATAGTGTTGGTTCAACACTGAGTTCTTAATCAGTTTGTTTCATTTGCATACCTCCTGGTACTATTTATTTATTTGCCTCTACAGATGTACCTCAAGCTGAACTATGGTGCACATATATCCAGAAGGAACCTTATTCTAGCAGCAGTTGTCTACTGCTTTGTATTAATGATATTCCAAATATTGCTGCTAGCTATAATGTTTAGAAGAATTCACAATATCATCCAGAAGGCATAAAAGATTAAAGCTGGAAGCCTGTAGATCTTCTGAAAAATGGATTAATAGATATTGCATTTTTTCACAACAGGCAGTATTAATTAAATAATTAAAATCATAGGAATAAACAGTCATTGCCTAGGGAAGGTTTAGCAAAACCCACTATGCTTTAGAAAGCACTTAGGAATTCAGACCAGACAGGCCACTGCCTCCAAAAGACCGAGTTTGGGAAGACAGCTGGCATTTGGATAGCTGACAGTATAATTTACATTGGGAGTAAAGTGGAGTTTTATGCACAATAAATCATCTTATGGGAAATTTCATAGGTGCAAGAAATCTGCATTAGAAGGGAGAGGGAGGTGATTAAGGTTGCAGGCAAGCTGCCTGCAGGGTTTTTCATGAAAATAAGACTTCAGATCTCAGGAAGAGTCAGAAAACCACACAGGTCTAATGCACAGTGCAGTCATATCTGCTCAATATATATACTTCCTCCTGTTGCCAAGGAAGGTGGGCCATTGACTGTGGAAAAAAACCGCAAACCTGTGGCTGTTTTCATCCTGCTGTGTCCTCTCTCTCTCTGGGAACACATTAATCACGTTTTATTCCTGTTCTCTGGATTTGTAGCAATGAAAAAGTGGAAGAAAGAAGATGCAGAAGGAGAAAGAAAAAACTGAGATCACCAGCTATGCTATATTTTGTTGAGCTGCAAAATGGTTTTAGGATACTGATAATTCCTCAAGAGGCAAAAAAACCCCATTTCATTTAAGCTCTAAGGTCACTTTAAATCAAAAGAGCTTGAAGATTTCCTTTAGCAAAAGGAGAAATTTAGGTTCTGCCTAACACTGCATTATTGTCTGATAGGATATTGGGTGTCTCAAAATATTGAATTCTTAGATTTATTGCCTGATAAAAGGATGCTGAATATGAATACAGAAAACATGGGTGCATGTATCATACACTTATTATATATCACATAACATATATATGTGTACATATACTTCTGTAATGCATATATTCTTTTAATGTATTTTGTGGGTGTATATGAACCTCTGCTTTGTCTTATGATGTATAGACTGCAGAGAAGAAAAACTGAGGGTTGTTTTAGGGGAAAACCTTATTAAATACTGTTTATGAGGTTGTAGCACTGAGTGAGCATATTTCTTGTCCGTAAGAAACACATTGTTATGGAAGCAGATCAGTTTCATGGTGTTTCATATATTCATGGTGGTCAATGCTGTTTAGAAATATGAAAAATATTGCTGAGACAGCCAAGGGGGCCAAGATGTGTAACTCGGGTAAATATTCATTGTCCCAGATATCTCCCAGCCTGACAGATACTATACTTAAAATCAAGTAATCATTATGCATTCCCTTTATCAACACTTTCTTTTCTTGCAAACTCAACTACAGGTGGTTAAATCATAATTCAAACTGAATAAATAAGTGATAAATACTTAAAATAAAAATCCCTCTTATCCCTTTGTACTTTTTCAGAGTTAGGCTACAAGGACAATGCAAGATGCAATAGCTGAATTTCATAGCTGTTAAAAGGATGTATAAGGAAAGGAAGGGTGGGAAACTATAGCCTAAAGGAGTCTGAACTTCAGAATTCTACAATTCATTTTTATTTATACAAGCTAAGTCTCAGACATTGATGCTAACAATATCAATCACTGCACTTTGAGAGAGAATATATGATCTTGCATATGCCTAAATTACAGGAATTTCTTAATTCTGGTCTCTGACTTGGAAATCTATTTATTTATTGAAGTTCTTTCAATTTTCATGTCTATAAAATGAGAGTACTGGTTGGAATTGTTGCACCTTATGTAAGCATATATAAGGCCTAATGTGACACTGGGCAATGATAACTCAAAATTTCATCTTCCAACACTAGCAGCTAGTTATGGAAAAGCTGTGCTGCTGTATAGATCCTGTTCCCTTAGTATCAGCCTTCTCAGAACTGCAATGTGCCATATAAACATTAGGGGGATCTAAAGTCTAGAAACAAATTCTAACTGGTGCCGAATTTTACATGTTAAGAGACATGTTTTTCTCTCAAGGTACATAAGAAGGTTATTTCTGATGTTTATTGTGTGTAAGATAGGCATGTTTTATTTGAGAAATGCAATTTTCAGTGTATTTTGGAATTCCTTTGAGAAAGTAGAACATTTTGAATTAGAAAAGTAGCCACAGATAATCTGCCCACAAAGACCTTGGAACATTTAGCTGAGCATTAAAGGCAGTATTTCATAAGGTGTTAAGCAGCACTAAGACTTTGAAAGATTGAGGGAAGGGATTTTTTTTCCTGCCAAGCAACCCATCCAACCATAATGAAATCCCACTGCTTGCTGGGACAAAGTTTTTGCAATGTGTGGCTTGTGTAATACAGACTCTCTGCATGCAAGAACATGTTTGGTAGTTACCTTAATGCTGAGTCTTAGTGTCTTTTTTCCAGTCCTCAGCAACCTGAAAAACTATAAAGTTATTTTGAAGTATCTCTGCCTGAACTACATTTAGAACTTGATTCCACAAGATGCTGAGGAGGTAAATTTGCCCCCATAAAATCTGAGGTCTGTGGATGCCCTGCAGCATAGAAGGCACTGCAAGGTATTGTCTAAATCCACAAGGTTGTTTCTAAACCCTGCCCAAATGTAACACTGGAGGATTGTTTTGGTTTTTTAACCTGTATTCAGCAACAAAGCATAAACCAGTGTACCTGTAAAATTTATGTTGAAAACCTTATGTGTCAGTATCAAGAAATAAATTTTTTTGCGCTTTTTGAAAATATTTTTTTTAATTCTTTCAGCCTGACCTGTCAACCCTAATGTCAGTCATATTTCCTGCTTCTGAGTGCCAAAATCCACTGCTTTTATGTTGTTTGGCTTGTGGTCAGCCCTCACAAGCAGAAATCTGATGTGAAGTAAATGATCAATGTTTATTATAAGAGGTGTCCTATATTTATTCCAGAGAGCTATGACATTGCAGGGGGTTAACAGGCAAGATCATTAATTCCAGAACATTTGCCATTTTTTCTTGCACATGATGCCACCTCTAAATAAAACACCAGATTTGGGATTTGGCATGTGAAACACAGGAATGTTCCAGTTTCAATACTTCTAAACTTCTCTGACCACTCAAATATCCAAGAAGTGCTGATCTATGACATATCCATCAACAACACCTACTATGTGAGAATTAAATGCGTTGTACAAGAAAACATCAGCTGCAGCCCTGTGTGTCTTGTTTAACTGCTCTTGGGTTGCTTTTATTCTGTAAATCCTGTTTTAAAACATACTCTCATAAAGCCAAAGTATGTAAACAAAAGTAGTTTAAGGGGCCTCACTCATGGATTTGGGCTTTTTTTTTTCCTGACTTCATCATGTCTGCAAGGCACATGATAAAACAGCATGAAATTAATTTAATTTTTTGCCCAATTTTTGCTTTCAAAAATTGATTTTAGTCCACATAAATGGGTCCCAGCTAAGGCACAGCTAGAAGGATGAAAAACACATTAATGCCAAACTTTCCTCAAGGCAAAATCTGAAAGACAGACTTAAAAATACCCACAGGTTGGTGGTTTGTTTTGTTTTGTTTTGTTGTGTGATAATAAGTTGGTTGGGGTTTTTTTGGCTTTTGCTTGTTTGTTTGTTTGTTTTTGTGGGGTTTGGTTGGTTGGTTGAGGTTTTTTTTTTCTTAAATTTTAACTGTCGAGTTACTCCTACTTCAGAGCAAAAAATTCTATGTGGCCAAACCTGAGTCTTCAGGATGTAGCTGACATTGATATAAATCTGCACAATAAAAATATTTCTAGAATAGTTTAAACAAACAAATACAGTGCTATGTTTTCAAATTAATTTAGTTCAAATGTTTTTTCTGAAAGCAGAAATTTTATTTTCTGATCTTTTAGCACGTATTGTAGTAACATACTTGAAGTACTCTGTGACATTCACATTTTGTTAAAATTTTTTTTTTAAAAAATTTTGCAAGAGTTTACAGAGTAACTACAATACTTTCACTACAATCTCCTAATGTTATCTCTGAAGTCAAATTTCTGGAACTATGTTTAAACAGCTTGATTAAGCAAATGGTTCTCAGAAAAAGAAATAGAGAACTGATGCGCACTTAGTGAAAGGTTTTGATAGCTCTGAAAACTTAAAATAGAGTGAAAACAGAGACTTTTTCTAGTAAATATATTGCAATATGACAAACGTGCAATTTGTCCATATTATTCAAGTTTTACATTAGTTTATTAATACCATTGGAGAAATATTAATCAAATATTAAAGAAGATTGAAAACTTCACTTCCCTGTATGGAAGAAAGTTTTATTTTCATACTGACAACACTTCTCATTCCAACCTGTGCTGTTAGTTATAACTAAGTTTTTGAAGAGTCTTCTAGGAGTGAGCAGATAAATATCTTGAACAATTATTTCTTTTATTAGTTTTCTTAAAAGATATTCTCCAAATGGTTTGTATTGGCACAACCGAGAACTTGGTTGAACTAATTTATTTTTTCAGTTAATATATGCAAATTCTAATATCAAGTTCTAAAAGGTGCCAATAATTGTACTGTTCCAAGAAACTCAACCAGAGAAAGAGTCAGAAATGTTCTTCCAAAGTCATATAGTCTTATACTAAGTAGTTTAGTAAGTAAAGAACTTACACAAGTGAAATATCCTTGTGATACCGAATTGTGCTTTTTGGACATACAAGCCTAGTCTTCGTACTTAGTTATTGAAGTAGGATATTTTATGGGCTAAATTTAAAGAGCAATAAAAAGTAAAGTCATATTGTATGTAGAGCACCACTCTTGTAGCTTTTTCTTACATTCCTTCTTTATCTTATCCTCTAAGAAGATTATTTTGTAAAACAGTACATTAACATCTCAAAATGAATGTGTTGAAAATGTGAAATAAATGAGCAAGTAAAATATTATACCAAAGTGATTATTTAAGTTGAGCATATTTTACTAACTTGTAAAAAAAAAGAGTGAACTCTGTAATCCTTCTCAGCCTGAAAACTCGCTCTAAGAAATTTCCTTCTTCAGTCAGTGAGAAAGAGGTGAAAAAAAGATTGTTTCCACATTGCACAGTGCAGGAAAGGGCAAAGAATCTCCTTTTATTTGGAAATTAGTTCAAGTGAAAATCTATGCTACCATGACAATACTGCTTTCAGCATACAACCCTGGATACCTCAGTGCAGTTCTTCAGTGTCAACATACACTCTATAGCCTCTACAGATACTATCTATCTATTCCTAGGCCTTTCAACATCTCTTAAGATCTCCTAACTCAATTAAATTTTGTAAGCAGGAAGATGGATTGACTACAGAAGATCCTACATCTCCTCTATGAATGTCATTCTGTAAAAAGCACTGAAAAGCCTCACTTACCAGTCTGACAAATGAATTAAAATGTGACCTCTATCGGCCTGTGTTGACAGAGATTTATCCATGCAGATGAATGAACTTGGAATTCAGCAATTCAAAGTGATCAAGCTTCGCATAGTCATAAAATCTCAATTCAGACAACTCAAATGTATTCCTGAAGTTTATACTGATGTGTAATGATTACAGTGGAACACTGAACTGAATTCTCTGAGGGAAAAATTCATTGCTAAAGACACAAGATAGGCAAGACAATAAATGTGCTGGATAAGTGTAGCTGATGACATATTTTCAGTTGTAGGAGATATTTAATATAAAATCCACTATACAAAATCAATAAAGTAAAATTAAATAGGTTAAAATCTGGTTAGCTGGTCAATTACAAAAAAGCAATTTTCAATAATAAATCACCATTATATAAGGACCATTGCCAGTGGACATCCACACAGCTTTGATCCTCTATTTTTGCTATATCACGTGCTCTTGCCAGTGACTTGGAGAAGCACACGCTATTTGATTAGGCAAGAGTTGCATTGATAAAAATATATACATGTAAAACTTGAAAAGAACTCAAAAGCTGTTTCAACAAAAAATAGAACCAAAGATATTTGCAGGGAAGGATGTAGCTCTGTGTAGTGCTATCAGGACATATGTGTGTGATATATTACATGCATCTGTCATATATATGCTATATGTGCCACATAAAGGTTGAGACAAAGGCATGTGTCTTCATGTTAGAAACACCTTTTAGATGATCATACTTTTAGTATGCAGTTACCAGTGCCCATGGTACCATCCTGAAATGGTATGTACACCTGGGTACCTGGTTGGCTCTTAGTTGCTGACAGAGAGAGAGAGTAAGCTGTTACTACTGGCAACATTCATATTCATGAAAATAAGATTAAACCTGTTGGAGCAAAAAAACATTGCTTGTAAAATTATTGAGGGAATATAATGTGTTTTAGTTGTGGTTTGAAAAGTAGTGAAAGTACATTTGGTAAATGATGAATAATTGAATGTGAGCTTCCAGTTGTAGACTTGGAAGAAAGAGATTATGAATCTGTAAGCAGGGAAATGCTGAGTATCAGAAAATAAAAGCCACTGTATGTTTTTCAAATTGTCAGTTGTGTTGTATGGAAGGATTTTGCTCTGACATTCAGACCTTAGGCAACAATGCAGAAAAATGAACAAAGATTCAAGACAGCTAAAAATGTGTGTGTCTGGAAGAACTGGGATTCAGATAGTAGCACTTCAATATACTGAATAAACTAATGTTTGGTAACAAAGTAGATAACTTGAGGTTAGGGTTAGTAGCACCTATTTTACAGAAGAAGTATCAGACAGGAAAAATTAGTGAACAATGCAAAACATTGATGTCTTTAAAAACCAAGGGTTTGAAGCAGGAGCTATTGAAAGTAAGTGGAACATCAGATGTAACAAATGATTTCTTCATGTTCTAAAGCCAAAGAACACTCTACATTTGTCTACATATTGACCTTTAGCCTTCTGCATAATATCCATGAGCATAAATCACAATGTTTAAAACCAGGTTGTCTTTCTCAAGGTGCACCGACTCTTTTCAATGAATGCATTACATTTTATCTTTGGATTTCAAAATTCAAGTTATATTATTTTGTGGCAACTGTGAAAGAAACTCAACCACTCTGCCTCCATCTTTACAATCCTGATTTACACCTCAGAGGGGCAATGATGAATCACAAAAACAGTTCAGGCAGCAGTTTGGAGATGTGGAAGGGGATATTTTCCCCAAGCATTAGATGGAGATCACAGGGAATCAAAGCCTGTGTGAATTTCATTAGAGTATATGAGTTATCAGTGGAAGCTATTCTGGACCAAGAATGGAATAAAAGCCCAATAAGTACAAATAAATTCCTAGACGCTTTCCAATGCAGCCTTATTTTTCCATAGAAGTGATTTCCATGACAACAGAATCCTCTATGACAAAATTTCAAATTTTACTTCAAAATGTTTGCAAAAAAAAATGCATTTCATGTAGTTTTTACTTGGATTCTGTCACCTTCCCTACTGAGGTACAAACAGTCAAACAGAAAAGAGACTGGTGAAAAAACGTTTTGAATACCCCAATCTGATTTCAGTCAATAAAGTAAATGCAAAGGTGCTCACAAATTGCTAGAGGAAATCTGTCTCAAAAGTCTGCAGAGATTTATCTGGAAAGGTCTTAACACCAGCAAAAGCAGTCAAAATTGGTTTATGGTTAAGTAACAGATATGTCATGGACCTTTTTTTCTGACAAGATGATCATTATTCTTCTGTTTAGGTTGTTGCTGGAGACACTCTTGAAAGAATAGATTATTAGAATTAATATAAAGAGGAAAGAAAGAGAAGCTAGCATTGAAACTAGATGCTTCCTTGAAAATTATTCCAATTATATTTTAAATGCAAAGTTAACCCAAGATGTTTATTCATGGGCCTTTATTTCTGTATGTATAATTCATGTGAAAAGCAGTAGTAACAGAAGGGAAATAACTGATAGTCCAATGCCAATCTGACAATTGAAACAATCCATAGGAACAGTCAGATGAGTTTGATAGTTTCCAGTAGATTTTTGCATTGATCAGAATATGGTGACAATTAGCATGGCACACAAAACAGAAAGATGAGCTGCATATTAGCAAGTCTAATTCACAATATCACAAAGAAGAAGAGTGCTGAGGGATGTCAAGGTATACAAGACATCCACAGTAGTATATCAGGGAGTACTACACAGACCATCAGATTTATTTCTTAGCACTCAATAGGTCTTTTCACTGTGAAAGAGAAACTCCTTTCTTCTCCTATGGAGATTTTTAAAGGAAATACTAACACTGGTATGAATGCAATATGAACAGAGATGCCTGTGTGTTTAAACACCAGAACAGTAGTAAAGGGTTAAAAGAAATGGCTTACATTTATCACAGAAAACACCATCCCCAGGTCATTGCTTCCAGGATACTCTTCCCTGCAGTAAAATTGAGGAATGTGTTACTTGCATGAAGACCAAAATGCCTGCATGCTGATAAGACATGGATGACTTATCAGTGGAGCTCCTGCACCCACACACCAGGGGCATAGCAACAAGACTGCAACATATCATATACAGCAATTCTTTTCCTGTTAGCTCACCAGAAAAGGAGACTGTGGCATGTAAAGCAAACATATTCCAAAGAAAAACAGGGGCAGCAAAATTACGTGGGATTTTTAGAGGCTGAAATAAGCAATATTGTGAGGACCTTCCATTTAAATCCAAAACTGGTTTGTTGTTGTCTATCAAAAAGGACCCCTGAGATGTGTTGAGGTCTTGGTAGCCAATGTCCCTTGTCCCCTGTCTTGTACAAATGATTCTGGCTAGATTATTGGGTATGTATAGACACCCTGGCCCTGGTGAGTCTGTATGTTTGTGAGAGGGCATGAATTATATGCAGAAAGACTGTAAACAGGTAAAATCTTGGTGACTGAAGTCAGTAAAATCTCATCGATCTTGTAATTAAGTGTCATCTCTCCCTTCTACAAGTTCTCACTGAATTTTGTTTGAACTGGAGTAAGACTTTTACTGGCATTCTTTCAAGCACTCCAGGAGACAGGCTGTACCAGGAAACACGGGTAGTGTGATAGCCTTGGCTGCACTTAAAATGAAAGAAGCTCATAGACATTGGTTTGTTGCTGTTTGAAGAACAAAGAGCTTTACTTGTGAGAAAAATGTTTTGCACTTACAATTTTCAAAAGTAGTCTGAAGTTATAAAAATCTTTTTTTGACACAAATATGTCTATTTTGTGTGAGACAAGAAAGAATAACTATGTTTTATCTTTCTATGCACAAATCAAGGTAAAAACTCCTCTAGAAATGCTAGCAATTAATTACATTTTTGATACACTTCCTGTACTGCTTAACACAAGTGAATAGAGTTTTCAGTAGCTAATAAATACAAATAAAAGAATATTATGCTAATGAAAGGATTAAAATGTGGGATTGTCAGAATATCTGCTCACAATTATTTGAAAGGTACAATTAATGAGAAGAGATGGGGATTTTACAGGAAGCAAAACCAGAAGAAAGGACATAACAGAAGAAAGGCAAATATATACTGATTTCCAGGCAGAAAATACTTAACTACATAGGTCTTTATGTGATATTAAATATTTGTGTTGTGTGTTTTGAACTCTAATCTAAATACTTTTCTTCCTCAGCAGTTTTATGGCATTCAGGTGCTATTTTTGACAGATGTACTTGAAATGTGAATAATAAAAAATGCATTAGAATGGATGTTCTTCTTACAAAGACTCTGCCTCAATCAGTTAATTTTTTATTTTCATACCTTACATGCACATTGTCATTTCATCTCTGTTAAACCCAAAGATATTTTGGAGGAGACAGCAAAGATCGTAAGCAAATGCCCTTCTTGCGAGTGGATATACTAAAAATGCAACAGTAAAAGATGCTTTCTCACATAGGATATAAACATAGAATTTAATTTCTATTTAACAAGCTAGATCTACACTTGCTATGAATCAAAAGAGTTGTCATCCACTCATTGCTGTTTCTGTGATTTCTACCAGCTGACAATCTGGCCTTTGAATAGGTCTCATACAAGCAGGTCTGGTAAATCCACCTACTATTTGGTTTCCCTACTAATTACATTAAAAAACTTGCTTTCAGTTGTTTACAGCTTTTCCAGACTTAAAAGATTTGATCTGGAATTGCTAATTATGATTCTGTGCTTTACCCTGAATAATTTTGGCAGTGAGGGGAATGTTTACATCTCTAAGCCATCAGCTTGAAAATTTACTCACATGGTGGTACGTTGTAAGCATTTGCAAAATTGCAATCCATACAGCCCCAATTTATAGTTAATTTGAGCAGTTAAAATCCTACTAGGTTCTGCTCACTAAGGATTAAACAAGGTTCTCCCAAAAAAAGGGCAGTTGTGCAAAGTTTGCCAAGAGTGATTTTGGAGAACTTCTCTGAGACCACAGTTGTCATATGGAGCCATCACATGGAGGAAGACACTGCAGAATTCAAACCCCAAAACCACAAGAGTTGCAACCATGACTGCAGTGCACTGAATCAACACGTGTCGAGGGGACTTCAGAAAACTATTTACATGTAAATATTGGCTCTGTGTAAGCTCTGCTCAGCAATAACAAAAACATCTCCTGTGTTCAGCGCAAATCAGAAACATAGCCCCATACTAGCCACTGTGAAGAAAGTTAACCCACCCCAGCTCAAACCAGTACAACACACAAAACCATAAGCACCAAGCTGCCTGCCCTGTTGATCAACAGTTCCTCCAGGTGTGTTGCCTGTGTGTTTGGTAGATCCCAAGATTATTTTCTAGTGGGATACTTCTTTCTGAAGTTCAGCACAAGATCTTAGTTATCTCAGTTAGATCTTAGTTAGGTCTTGCTAAACTTCTTGCATATTGGTAAGCATCACTCTCTAATCATCCATCCTCTGTGCTAATTTTGGTAAAATATGATAATACCTACATTCAACAACCAAATAACTGAAGTCAAGCAGCATAAAAAGGAATATACACATTCTATTCCTGATTTCAGGTACATACAGAAAAAAGCTCCAATCCCTCTCCTTTGACATGGATGTGATTTTTTGATGGACATTTATGCCAGCAAGGGCAAGACTTGCCCTTGTGCAAGTGACTGCATTTTAAAACAAAGGAACTAATTTTCTTTGTGAATGGAGGAGGAAACAAAACTCAGCACTTTGGGATTGTCTTGAACAGAACAATTCAGAAAAAGCAGTGGACAAGCTACACAGTCCTGATTTCTCTGAGTAGAGATGATTTTTTTCTGGAATTCTGTCAAGGGAACTACAGCTGTGAATTGTAACCTTTGTTATAAATCCAGAATAAATTCCATTCGTTAAAATCAAGTGAGCATTACAGAGAGTTAAGCAATACTAAGAAGGCAACCTATTGACAAAAACAAATTAGGCTCAGAAAAAAGCATTTGTTAAATGTAAATTAGGGGCTCTCTGAAATACCCTCCATAAAATATAGGAAAGTATGCCTCCACAAGCATAATAGGAAACAAAGGACATACATCATACGTGGCAAAATAATTATGAAATGCAACTTTATCACATGTGGCCAATGTTTCCAATTATTTCTGTAAAATAAAGTCATTTTTTTCCATTAATGATGTTGCAGATAACTCACTCAGAGGATCATTATTGGTAGGAGAACTCTCCATCTCTTTAATGAGGAGCTCACAGGCCTTGAAATGATACTGAAGTAATTATAAGATTGACTCAAAAGTGGGAGTGAAAACTTCCATGGAGCCATACACCAAACTAACATGGAATTGAAGAGTTCCCCAGAGAGTGAACAAATGTAGGATGGCCTTAATGCTCTTTCACTTCTTGCTGAATATTTAATTGCAAGTATATGTTGATAAACTGTTGTCAGCTTCTTCATTGGAAAGCACATTCTTTTCTTACCCATGAGAAAAATTTATTAACAAGTACAAATATGTAGGGAGAAGTGAAAAGGCTTGCATTTGTCAGCAAGATAATAAAAGAAGTGTATTTTATTTGTTTACTGCGATTTATAAATATTAACTGCTAAAATAGAAGAATCTGAATGAAAAGACATGTCAGCATACCTTCTGTAATTTAGAATGCTTTCAGGTCAGCAGAATAATTCAGAGTGACAACCTATTGCTTTATTTAGTTTACTTCCTCTGTGTCTTTATAATAATCTTGGAGTGAAATTCTTAATAATCTAAGGTATAGAGCAACAGATGAAGCCATGTCAAGGGTTTCACATGAATGTTGCACTAACTTCTGATATTCAGTCAATGACATTAATGAAAATGTTGAAAAGAATGGTACTCAGTTTTCTCAGGAATTACATGAGAACAGAAAATATGACAGTGATATACCACTGATTCAGGCACATTAGTAAACAAACATATACATAAAAGTTTGTTTGAACAACAGACTGCACCTTCATTTCTAACTATGGGTATATAAACATACAACAGGCATAAAACAATTTCCCAACTACAGTTTGTGACCATATCGTATCAATATTTCTTGACCCAATCAGAGACTATGTTGTTAAATACAGGAGCATACCTAGTCTTTGCTAATGAAAGCATCTCCATGCTTTTCTGCCATCACGCACAGCATCAGCCTTGTTGCATCTTACTGCTCTAGGAAATGGCATTATCACACCAAGTATGTAAGCCTGGAGACTTTTTATATTAAGGAATTGCAATCTCAGTGAGAACAAAATGACATTGGACTACCTTCATATTCTATATAATAAAGAGGAGCAAAGCCTGCCTATGTCCTAATGTAAAATTTCAGCCATGTCAAAGCTTCTAATATGGCCCAAGCTCCGTTCACATGAACTGCCCACAGAGCGCAAAGCTCTCATTGTGCAACTCTGAATCAGAGCTATAATATTGCACTGTGGGAATTAAATGAAGTGAATATCCATTCATTTTTATAAGAATTCTGCAAGTGTTAGGTTTGGAAGGTTAAGTCTGAAATAGTATGCTGGTAAGTGATACTGCAACGACTAGGCTTTCTGGTCAACTAAGCAGGACAGCAGTAG
Organism: Acanthisitta chloris; assembly: GCF_000695815.1. Taxonomy (NCBI): domain Eukaryota; kingdom Metazoa; phylum Chordata; class Aves; order Passeriformes; family Acanthisittidae; genus Acanthisitta; species Acanthisitta chloris. The sequence goes on from NW_008689689.1 coordinate 58,234, forward strand.
TTGAGGAAATTTTCCTCTTCAATCAAGAATTTGCAAGCCCAGCAATGCACGGAAGAGCAAAGATAAGTATACAGCCTCATTGTATGTGACCTCTTGTAGCCCTAAGATGCAGTGCTGAACAATGCACAGCTTGGGCCTAATTTACTGGGAATATTATTACAAGTTAAAATAGTGTCATGGGAAAGCTGAGGTGTCTGGTCCTTTATAACAGGACTTTATAAAGACTGCTCTTATGAATCAGTGATAGTATCAGACATCTTTTATTGTCATGGATTTAAAAAAATGCAATAAAAAGTATGTTTGAAAGAGTTAATGAGGAAATTCAAGAGCAATAAAAGATCACAAGACTAGCTGTTTAGGCCAGCCAAAGAAAATGGTGGTAAATTGTAACCAGGTGTTTTTATTTCCTGATTCACAAAGTATTGCAAACTCAGCACTCTTTGCTAGAAAGAAAGGGCAAGATGCAGACTCACATACACAGAACATTCATCGGATTCACCTAGCCCTTAAAAAACTTTAGACTTCTCAGATTAATTTAGTCAGTTGCAACTAATGTATGTCCGAAGATATACTGAGGGAGCTGGCAGAAGAGTTCATCAAGCTACTCTCCATCATTTATCATCAGTCCTGCTTAACGGAGAGGTCACAGATGATTGAAGGTTAGTTAATGTGATACCCATCCACAAGAAGGGTCAGAAGGAGGATCTAGGACACTACAGGCCTGTCAGCCTGACCTCGGTGCCAGGGAAGGTTATGAAACAGATTAACTTGAGTGCAATCACACAGCAGATACAGGACAGCCAGGCATCAGGCCCAGCCAATATAGGTTTAGGAAAGGCAGGTTGTTCTTGACCAACCTGATCTTCTTTCAGGATCAGGAGATGTCCTGAAAGTCCCTCATCCGCCAAGTGGATGAGGGAGAGGCTGTGAATGTTGCTGACCTGAACCTCAGCAAAACCTTTCATCCTCTCTCCCATGGCACTCTCCTGGAAAAGCCAGCAGCCCACGGCTTGGACAAGTGCACTCTTCACTGGGTTAAAAACTAGCGGCATGACTAGGCCCAGGGAGCGGTGGTGAATGATGCTGGATTCAGCTGGTGGCCAGTTGCAAGTGGCATTTCCCAGGCTCAGTATTTGGGCCAGTCCTGCTTAATAGCTTTATCAATGATCTGAATGAGGGGATTGAGTACACCCTCAGTAAATTTCACAGATGGCTGTAAGTTGGGTGGGAGTGTTGATCTGTTGAAGGGAAGGAAGGCTCTGCAGAGGGATCTGTGCAGGCTGGACCAATGGGCCAAGGCCAGAAGTATGAGGCTCAATAAGGTGAAGTGGTGGGTCCAACTTCTGGGTTTTTTGGAGGTCTTTTCCAGTCTTAATGACTCTATGATTCTGGTTTTTGACAGAGGTGTGACTAATAACCAAAAGCTGATATGACACAGGTGATCAGATGAATATAGCATACCTTGTTTATTCATTAGTGTTATGTGGTTTTGCATGTGCAGCTACTTTGTCACATGTATAACTAAATTGTTCTTCAGGCACTGAATCAGAATATCTTTGTACAGAGTGGCTTCCTGGCATCATGCTGGGGAATGTGCTGCATTATCAGTTCTCAAACACCACTGTGCTTTTTTAATGGCTTCTGATAAAAGAATAGAAGTATAGAAGGGTTTCAAAACACAGTTGATAAGTATTTCTTTTAGACAAGCTGCAAGAGATTCTAAAAAATCTGTGCTTTAAAATGTTCCTTAGCTAACACTTCTTATTTGGAAACTGCACTGAAGCATCTTTGTTTTCCTTTTCAGCATGATGGGTATTTTCTTTTCTATTTAACTGCTTAGCAGTTAAAAACCATTCACATTTAAAGAAACTTTCCCTCCCATCTTGGGAACTTGCCTGCTGGCAATCTGGACAGATACAAGTCTCCTATATATCCTGAATCATATTTAATAGGTGGGTGTTTATGTCCTGGCAAATGCATGGCATCCCAGTAAGCATCAGATACATATGTTATGATGAGTGGTATCTACTAAAATTGGGTAGATGCCTGATTATAATGGAAGTTTGGATGCCTACACTTTGTTTCAGTCATGAACTTACAGGCCATGTAAATATATGCATAAATAACTGTAAGTGTATTAAGGATGAAATGACTTCCCAAGGCTCAACTCAGTCATCAGAACAATAGGTCACTACTGATTTTTTAGAAACTATAAGTTTTCCAATATATCTTCATAAGTCTGGAAGATATGGTGCAGCATTTGCAGGGTATCTATTCTGGAGTACTAGCTATAAACCATGGCATTCTGCAACATCTCACATAGCACATGAGCAACTGAATAAAGCCTTTAATTACTCTATGTCAACGGAGTATTTAACTGAGCTGCTCAGCCCTCTCAAGAGAGAATTGTTTTGGCCGTGTTCAGAAGCAAGCACATCTGTAAATGGGAACTTCAAAAAACCCAGATCCCTTAATAGACACTAGATATTAACTGGGAAGCAGTTCAAGTGAAGGAATATTTCATTCATCCCTAATTTGCTTCTCAAGTTTTTATGAGATCTGATTCTTTAGACTGAAAAGAAGAATTCATTTTGACATATGCATTGGCTCTACAGAAAGGCATTGGCAGTTTGCACTCTGAGGCTGCTAGAAATTTGGCTTCCATTTGGCTTCCTTCTGACAAAAGAATATGGGACTGTAAACATTAAGGAAAAGATCAAGAAAGAAAAAGAAATTTACTGGGGAACTAAAGAGCTGATTCAGTCAAAACAGCTTTTTGAACTGAAACTGCAAATTTGTGCCATCTGCACTGATGTGAATACAGCACTGGTATGAAACAAGCTGATTAATTTCATATACTTGGTTTAACACCTGTCAAATTGTAACAACTGTTGGTCATTAATCCAGAATAAAAAATATTTGACACAGTGGATAAAAATTGTCCATTCAGAAACACAGGAGTTACTCAGTACTTGGGAAAAGAAATATTTTTGCTTATATAAAAGAACAAAAGTGTTAATTGGGAAAATTGCAGTCCAGCCTCTTATCATTTTAAATTTCTTTTTCTTATTTAATGGGGAAAAATTTTAATGTCATTTCTTATCACATATCCAGTAAAAAAATTCACTACATAAGGATTGTTTAGATTTTGACACAAAATAATGAAAGAAAAGAATTCCACAGTCTTGAGTAAAGTCTGCCATATGCAGCACCTGTCTTCTCACTTTAGTCAGGAATCCTGAATGCTTCAGAATTAGCATTTTATAATTTAATATTATAAATAATCTTGTTTGTTTTGTTCTACTTGCATTGTTAATCTGAGAGCTATAAATAACAGAAGAGACACTTCTAAAACTTTTTAAAGATAGACAACTTTATACATCAAATTATCTTGAAATAAACTCTTTAATCTATGAAACCAACTGGGTTTTTTGTTTTGTTTTGTTTGATTTGGCTGGATTTTCTTCTTGAGCAGCATTTACACATGAAAGAACACTTCTAGCAATGATATCCACAGAAGTGCTACTGCAATTTCTTTCACAGAAACGCGTTCTTTGCTGCCTAGTTGATGCTGAATTTCTTCAGTGGGAGGTCTTCCTTTTAGAGATACTTAAGTTTCTGTAGGATGTCTTTAAAAATAAGGAATATGAGGAAGGGACCAAATATCATGCTGAAAAGATGATTTTGGAACATCAAATGGCTGATTGCATATTTCTTGTTTGCAATTCCATGTGGTTCTTCGTGAAGGCATACATCCGTGTTGTGATGTTACATACATTGCAATCATTTTTATTGCAATGGGAAATTTTTGAAATAAAATTATGACTGAAGCACCACACTTTTTCCACTAAACTTTTAAATTTTAGAACCCACAGATCCCTTCTTTTTGCTGAAGCATGTCATCTGTCAAGACCTTATGCAGCTATATATGAATACAAAGACGGTGCTTTGTAGTATGAGTCAGAAGCACAAAGAGGTCACAACCTCTCTCTCTTTCTCAGTCCTTCCAGATAATCCCTGTCTGATCAAATAAAATATACATCTCTATGTTCAAGTACATAAAACAAGACCTAATGGGGCGTAATAAACATTCCCACTATAAACAAGTCTTTCTATAGTTTTACACTGAAGGTTTTCTTTGTGTCCTCCTCTTAAGCATCTGTCTCAACATGCTGTTAGAGACAAACTACAGGACTAGGCCTTTCTTAAGTTACTGAGCATCATCTATTGAAAGAGGATGTACTCCACATAACTACTCTTGTAGTTATGTATAAATAATCTCTTGTCCATTTTGAATAAAATATCACCAAAGACAAGTTTGACAATGTACATTGTGACTATTTGTTTACTGCTGAGAAAACTGAAACATATGTTGATATTCAGAGCCCCAGGATCAGTTTCAGATAGTAGTCCTGATACCAAATTTCAATCAAACACTTAGATTGCATTAAAAGCAAATATCATTCATTATTTTTATTCTACTACAAGTATTAAGATACTAATAACTAGTTTAAATTCCTGCGTTCCTATCAGTTCATCTTGCTAGCTCTAGAGAAGGCAAGAAAATTCTCACATTTAGATACCATGAAAACCTACATTTTATATGAGAATGCTGATTTTCTTGAGAAATGGAATAGCAAAGAGGAAGCAGCAATAACAGTATTTAAAATAAATATTACAAAATCCTTGTTTGTTATATATTTTGGTATATTTGATCTTAATAAGACTTGAAAATAGTCAGATAGGCATAAATCAAACATGTTTCCTGAAAGTAATACTAATTTGGTTCTTTCTTTTTCCCAGTGATTGCATTTGAATACTTTTTAATACTTTTTAATTCCCAAGGAAAATTTTAAAGTACTATGCGTATATTAAGATATGAATAAGTTTTCATTCATGCAGAGCACTAATAACAATTTCTGAAAGTAAAAGTTAACAATACAGCAACTCTAGATATTAAAGACTGGAACAAAGAATTAAATAGAGGCATGATAAAGTCTGCAAGACCCTGAAGAGTACAGACTACCCTGATTAAGACATAGCACATAATTAATCATTGTGGTCGTCTGGAATTCTTCAACTAAGATTCAGTTCAAAAAAAACCCAACTCCAAGTATTTACATACCTCCAAAACATCAGTCTGAAAAAATTCAGACTTTCTGCTTAATCAGACTCGTTGTCTGTATAGTGTAACTACTGACTGGACCAACTTCCTTGGGTGTACAGTGCTGTTGCACATACCCAGGAGTGCTGTGCTTAATTACACTTTGGGGTTTGGCTCCAGAAATCTCTTGTTTCAAAGGGATGACCTTTATTTACTGACAGATATGATATTACATGATACATGCTTTTTCAGTTCATCTCCTCTACACTTCCTGTTCCTTGAAAGTGATTCCAGTGATTCCCAAACCAGCACCTTCTCCCTCTTTTTTTTGTCCTCCAAAAACAACCTAATATTTAATAAACATAATCCTTGAGTTTTGAGTTATGTCATAAAAATTCATCTGCACACACACAAAGGAGAATAGAGAGGCAATAACATCTGGGGAGCTCAGACCTGGAGCCCTGGATGGCACATCACAGGAGCCACCATTTCATCACAGGCCCATCTCCACAAACCCAAACAAGCACAGGGACACTGTAGCAGGCAGGGAACCCAAATTAAGGCCTCAGAGTAAGGGAACTCCTGTCTGAGCCCCTTCAAGATATGTCCCAGAAGAGGCTCAGCCCCAGTGTAGAGGTGTGAAAACCAGCAAGATGAGTCAGGGAAAGATGAGTAGTGACAGCACATGAACAGATTGTATCTAAGATCACTTGATGGAGGGGTCTATGTACAAACACGTAGATGCGTACTAGCAGACCTCCATCTTGCTCAGGCAGAGAGGGGAATAAAATGAGGCCATAAATGATCTTTGTGTCTATGTGAGAGCTCAGAATTTCTGTCTGTGTTCTCTATGAAACTTGCTGTGTACCTTGTGGTGTATGCATGTGCTGTCTTTGTGTGGCCTACTGGGAATATATGTTCAGACTCATTTTTTTTTGGAGCAGGGACCATGGACCAGCAGCAGACTTGCCTCTGCTGAGCTTCTGGATTCTGCCCTATTCAATAACACTGGTATTTGGAATTGACCTATATATCTTTAAGAGGCTTTTTACTGCCATTTGGATTTGGACATCACTGTTGAAATCTCACCACTGCAGTGACAAGGTCTGTTTTCTTCCCCAGTCTGCTTTCCGAGAGTTAAGCTCCTTGACATGCTCTGCTGTTTAACTGGGTTTCTCTCACACGAAATAGAAACCTCCATATCCCTTGTTCCCTTCTTTTCTGGAAGCTGAAGCTGATATTTGATTCTCTGGTACATGCTTTTTGTTGTGATCGCAGCCAGCTGAGGTGAAAAAATAAAATTATATGCAAAATGACAGAGTACTGTGGAAGAGAAGGGATAACTAGTGAAGTGGTTTATTCTTTTTATTGCTAAACTAAAAGGCCTAAGCAAAGCTTCTTTCCAAGACCACAGAAAAATTATCTCCCCCTGTGTGGAAAATAACCACAAAAATTCTGCATTTAATTGGTGTGTAGGAACCCTTTATGGCAAATATGTTGAGAAGGAATGAAAATTCTCCTCACCATGCTGCAAGCAACATTTCTGTTTCAGTTTTTATAATTAATTGTGACTGAAATTATATGTTTTATAAACCCCAGCTTTATTTTATTGGTTGTTACTCCTACTGTCTGTGGGTGGATATCTTTCATGGTAAAAGACATATTTTTTTCTTGGCTAGAGCTCTATTTCCATTTTCAGGTGTCCTTGCCATATTGCATTATTTATTCAAGAGAAAAAGATTAAGATTTTCCCTCGAAGAGTTTCATATAACTTGTTAAAAACTGACTTATTTTCTTTCTTTCCCCTTATTTTTTGGCTTCATATTGCTCTTTCTAAGTACTTTGCTCCACAGAGATTTCTATATGATAAATTGAAACTTAATTTTGGTATACAGTCCTCCATTCAACCATCACCTTAGGAATTCACATTTATATCACTTATATTGTTATATTTTCAATCCTGGGCTTTCTCTTTTCTCTTGAGCCCAATTACCACTGAAAGAAAATATATTTGTTAGGAAGTTGGGCTTTTTGAAAGTGTCCTGTCAGCTATATGGAGAGGGGCCAATCCATTACAAGTCTTATATCTGTTCAAATAAATATACATGTGTGTATGTATATGTACATGTCTATGTAAAAGGAATGTAGGAGGGTGTAGAAGAGTGGAAACGGGAATTGGTAAAGATAAATTACAGGAAATCATGTGCATGTTTGTGTGGGGGCTGGCGAATGAAAGGGGGGAAGGAAGAGGATAATATTTCAGCCTTTGGTTTTGAAAATTTCTCCTGAGCAAGCAGATGCTCTCTCTCTCTTGCAATCAACAGGGGTCTGAGTACAAACAAAGTACAGACCTGATCTGACAGATTGGGAAAGAAGAAATATACCTGACTTATGTGATGCTGATGGAGGGGGGAAAAGGTCATAGAATCATGGGATCATAGAATCATCAAGATTGGAGGAGACCTCCAAGACCACTAAGTCCAACCATTAACCCACCACTCCACTGTAACCCCTAAACCATATCTTCCAGCACCAGATCCAGTAACATCTTAAACACTTCCAGGGATGGTGACTCCACTACTGCACTGGCCAATCAATTCCAGTGCCTGACCACCCTAACAGGGGAAAGATTTTTTCTAATATTTAATCTGAATGTCTTCTGTCTTGGCTTATGCCCATTTCCTCTAGTCCCCTCGCTGCAGACCTGGCAGAAAAGGCAACCCCCCACCTTTCTACATTCCCCTTTCAGGTAGCTGTACAGAACAGTGAAGTCACTCACCTCTGAGCCTCCTCTTCTCAAGGAAACCAAATTCCCTCAACCGTTCCTCATACAACATGTGTTCTAAACCTTTAATGAGCCTCGTTGCCCTTTGCTGTACTCACTTCAGTGCCTCAATGTTCTTTTTAAGGTGAGGGCCCCAAAACTGAACACAGTACTCAAGATGTGGCCTCACCAATGCTGAGTACAGGGGAATGATCACTTCCCTAGTTCTGCTGGTCACACTATTCTTGAAACAGGCCAAGATGTCATTTCTTGGCTACCTGTGCACTGTGGGCCCATATTGAGCTGGCTGTCCACTAGCACTTCCAGGTCCCTTTCTGACAAACAACTTTCAAGTCATCCTTCCGCCAGCCTGTAGCACTGCATGCGGTTGCTGAGTCCCAAGTTCAGGACCCAACACTTTGCCTTATAGAACCTCATGAAGGTGTCTTCAGCCCATTGATAAAGTTGTTCCAGGTCTTTCTGTGGAGCTTTCCTACCCTCAGGCAGATTGACGAGTTACCCAATTTAGCATCATCTGCAAATTTACTGAGGGTGCGCTCAATGCTGATGTCCAGATCACCCTGGGAAACACCACTAGTGACCAGCTGCCAATTGGATTTAGCTCCACTAACCACAACTCTCTGGGCACAGCTATCCAGCCAGTTTTTTACCCATTGAAGAGTCCACCCACCCAAGTCACAGGCAGATGGTTTTTTTACAAGTATGCTGTGGGCGACAGTGTCAAATGCCTTGCTGAAGTCCAGACCGACACATCCACAGCCTTCCCTTCATCCACTGAGTGTGGACACTTTGTCATAGAAGGAGATCAGGTTGGTCAAGTAGGACCTTCCTTTCATAAATCCATGTTGGCTGGGCATGATCTCCTGGACACTTTATTTTGACTCATAAATCTAGTTTTTTCCTCATTTGTGCAAAGTTTCAGGAGCTCCCTTCAGCTGGGCTTGCTTTTTGCAGCTCATGTTACTATTCCATCACTAACGCTGTAGTTAGGAATGTGAAGATTCCTAGTGTAAAGCACACTTTCCTAACATACAGGACTTATGCTAGAAATAAATGTTTGTTTACATGACAGTGTGGGAATTTTAATACATACCACAAGCATTCTACAAAATGCTCATACTTAGCAGAACATACTACATTATACCTCAGTAAAATTAGCCAAGGACTACTCTTTATGCCACAATGAGCATTTTGTTTTAAAATGCTAATAACTACCAACTTATGTGTTCTGGGGAGAAGTTCATGCAACTATCAAACATATTTTTCCTTTTCCTTCTTGCTAAGAAAATGGAATTTGGAACACTCTGCTGAAGGAAAACAGTGCTACAGCTCAGGTTTTTAAGATGAAACAAATGACAGAATATTTAATACTATTCATTCTCATAGCAGTTTTAACATCGTATATACGCCTTAATGTGAGGAATAAAAGTTGACACTATGTACAGGGCTAGACATAAAAGACAGAAGACTTTAAATTGCTATGAGATTCATAATTAAAATCTCCAAGGCTTATGCAAAGCAGCATAAACAATTGTAGCAATGTTACTGTATGGATACAGAATTAATTATTTTTTAAATAAATAGATTCCTGTCAAATAACACACCAAACTGAATATTCAACAGTGAGCTGTTCAAGGTACAAGTATTGCTACATGGTAAATTATCAAAACCTAAAATGTGTAACTGAATCTTCAGTCTGGATGAAAGGTAGTTCCCAAGGTGGGCTGAGATCCTGGAGGAGACAATAAGCTTGTGATTTTAACCTCACCAAGAGTCGTGTCAGTTAGAAAACTTGCTTTAGTAATTTTTTATTACTTCATGTGTAGTCATCTCTCCTTGGTATTTCACAATAATTTTTATTACTATGCCAAGGCTCCATAGAGGTAAGAAAATGCTATTCTCATTCTAACCAATGCAACCTGCCCAGCATCACTCAGATCTCCTGCAGTGAGGGCAGAAATTTGCTGTATTTCCGAATCAGTCTTAGGGCATAAACACTGAAAGGACTTTTGCAACCATATATAATGTAACATACAAGGCAAGACTATAAGCTGTCACTGAAAAATACTGCTAATAGGTACTTTACCCACAGGTGGTCACAGCTAGGTAGCTACAAGTCAACAGAGAGGCCAATTACAACACTTTCACAGTAGTAGCCCACCACTGGTTTTGTGAATGTGCAGTTGTACAGCATGTAGATACAGCAGCACCTTGTGAAAGTTCCTGTACCTTGATGGAGCTTTTTTCTCTAAGCCACATTGTATTCCTCCACCCAGAACCAGATAGGAACCCCATTCCACAGTATGCTACCAATACTGGCAGAATGTTTTAATTCTTCTTGTGCACAACATGGATTTAAAGTGATCCAGAAAATGAAGGGGTTTTTAATAGCTTTCAGAGCAGTGTGTGCCGGAGAGATACTCAGATCTCAGCAAAATAGACATGTATTTTGGCAATTACTGAGGCTGAATAAAGGTTTTAAAATGAAGGCTGGTATTTTGGCAGCAGAAGTTTATGTATGAGGTCATGCAAGCACATCACATCACTAGGTACCTAGTGTAAAGCACACTTTCCTAGCATACAGGACTTGTGCTAGTAATAAATATTTGTTTACATGACAGTGTGGGAATTTTAATACATACCACAAACATTCTACAAAATGCTCATACTTAGCAGAACATACTACATTATATATCCGTGAAATTATCCAAGGACTACTCTTCATGTATTAGACTCTAATGTCTAATTAGACTCTAATGTCTGATCTAATAATCAACCTATTAATTGTAGGGGAAAAAAAAAGAAAGAAAAATTACAAGGTTGAAGGACTCAGTCCTGCATCCTTCTCAAGGAAGCTATCCCTGAGTCACAGCTTTGGGACAAGATATTCAGAATAAATGCTGTAAGATTGGTTATATGGCAATATATGTTTGGTAGAGACAGGAATCTGCTTATCCCTTGAAAGAGCACCTACATTTCAAAGAAGGAACAATGTGACACATCTGGAGTACTGTTTCCAGTTCTGGGCTCTTCAGCATAGAGAGCCATGTAGCTCCTGGAGTGGGTCCAGCAGAGTGTTGCAAATATGATTAAGGGACTAGAGCACCCCTCTTATGAGGACAGGCTGAGAGAGCTGGACTTATTTAGCCTTGAGAACAGATGACTGAGCAGGGACCTCAACAGTGTATACAGGTATCTGAAGGAAGGGTATCAAGAGGATGAAGCCAGACTCTTCTCAGTGGTGTCAAGCAATAGGACAAAAGGAAAAAGGCAGTAACAGGAAGTTACACCCTAATATGAGGAAGAACTTCTTTAATGCATGAGTGACTGCACACTGGAACAGATTTCCCAGAGAGGTTGTAAAGTCTCCCTCACTGAAGATATTCAAGAACTGTCTCAAAGCAATCCTGTGAAATGTGCTTTAGGATGACCCTTCTTGAGTTGGACCAGGTGACTCACTGTGCTCCTTTCCAACCTTAACAATTCTGTGATTCTGTGATTCATTGTAGGAAATATGGAGAAGAACCTCAAAGAAATGGAGATCTGTTTCTCATCAAGTTTCTTAGATCCTCATTCAGGCAAAGTCATCTCATTCATTCAGTTAGTAAAAGTGATTGCTTTGGGAGGACAAGCCAATGATATCCCAGAGTAATACTAACCTGCTGATCTCACAAGCAAGAGCTTCAGCTTCAGCCAGGCCCCTGTGAACACCAGAGAATGACCTCTTGATATGTCATCTTTGGCCCATGCAACTAGCAAAACTCATTCTAAGATCCTGCAGGTACAGACCTGTCACACTGCAAATGTGACAAGAACCAACCTCTCTTATTGGAGGGAAGAACATTACAATTAATGCTGTATGACAAGCTACCCCACTGGCTGCTGAAAGTTGACAAATCCACAGTTACTTCAGTTTTTATGATTCACAACAATATTTCAGTCTTTGACCATGCCTACTACTGCCTGTTGTGGGAAAAGCTGTCACAATCTAATGGTGTTAAGAACCAAGTAATACTCCATATTTCCACTGACTAGTGGGATGTAAATTTCCCTCAGATAGTCTGACAGTTCCAGGTGCAGTTCTGAAAAGTGACTTCTGTCAGACAGCAGAAGTGTGTCTTTCATTGACCACTTCCGAGTTTTAAGTTTATGGCAATTGAATAAGATAGTATCAAATACTTTTTTCTGATCTGAGTTACAGTGCTACAGCTAGATGTATGTGGGTCACACCAGCTTTGATAACCTATATAAAGTCCCACCATGCGTTCATTAGCCCTCTTAGCCTTTTGCTAAATCATTAGTCTACAAGAAGAAACAGAATGGAGAAAAAAAATCTCATGCTGTTTGCTAGCAGGTTTAAATTTAGTTTCAACGCCCGCAGTTCTTTCAAAAATTTCCTGCATTAAGACTGTAAAGTTTTAAATAGGCTTGTAGGAAATGGCTCCTCAGACTGTTAAATACCTGTACTCTGGACAGCCATCAAATTCCTTTACTTTGTGAGCACAACTCTCCACAGCTGTAGGTAGCTTGAATCCAATAACATCCTCAAGCAAAACAAACAGGCAAAAGGAGTTATTTCCTAAGCAAATAAATGGTTTAAGTATATCTCCTTATTCTGACCTCATTTGTGGCTATTTGCTGCGTAATGAAATTTCCTATCAAAAATAGTTTTGTTTTCACACAGTGAAAAATGGGAAGATAACTCCTCCCAGTTGAGAGTCTTTCAGTTTGAATTAAAAATCAACATAGACCTCAAAATGTTCTAGGTGAAACAGCAATTCAGCTTAATGCTCAAATTTTACCTTACCCAGTTCTAGTCACTGGCTCACTTCTCCCTCTTGAATCAAGGAAGAGACAGAAGCAAACTCTGGTGTTAAGTAACAGTATCACAAAGAATCTACAGAAAAGTGCAACAATTCGAAAGCTAAAATTTATGAAATTTGCAGGAAGTGAAAGTGTTAAGATGAAGTTTGTGATGATAAAGGAGGCCAGAGAAGGGTGAACATGTCAGGTAGCACCTTTGAGTAGCTCCCCAATAGTTGCTGTGGCTCTCTGCTGATGTGGAAATGACATCAGTTCCCTTCTGACTGCAAAAGCAAGTCAGATGTGAGCACAGTGGCAACTGCAGGTATATTGCTCTACTCCAAAATGCAGGGCTGTCAAACATGGACCTCCAAATAGCCCTATGATTTGATTTGTGGCCCCTTATGTGTTCTTATTAGTCCCTCACAAACTCTTCCTTGGTAACACACTCATTGTCTCCTAAATAAGCATCCACTCCAATTACTTTTCCCCATTTGTCCTAGTTTTGATATAGTTATTTGGTATTTGGACTTTCTGAAAAGTTCTTGATATTCCCCTTTGACTCTCTGTAAAGTTTTCCTATACCTCTCATAACCCCCCTTAGCAATCTGTATAATCCATCTATTATGATGTTATAAGTAATCTTTTTGGTGCTTCACATTGTTGATTGTAGCACAAAGCAGTTTTCTCATGTCATGCCCAGTAGTTTTTCACATCCTGCTCACCCTTAGGCCAGGGTCTGATCAGTGACTTACTCATCTGTCCCCAGCCTTAACACATGGTCTCAGAAAGATATTATAAATCCATATTCCATAGAAAAACTCAAACAAAAAAAATGATTTTTTTTTGAAATGTGGACTTTATTACACTTTGTATTGCCTTGGGTGAGCTCTCAGGTACACAGTGCATTGCTTTAAGTGCATGCACTTTTGGTAGTTGTTGTGGGAAAGGATAATTTTTCTGTACTGAAGTGAGACTGCAGTAGGACAAGAGGGCACAGACTCAAGCTCTGCCAGGGGAGGTTTAGGTTGGATATTAGGAAGAGATTTTTTACAGAGAGAGTAGTCAGGCATTGGAATGGGCTGCCCAGGGAGGTGGTGGGTTCACCATCCCTGGAGGTTTTCAAGATGAGACTGGATGTGGCACTTAGTGCCATGGTCTAGTAATGATGGTAGGGTTGAACTCAATGATCTTTGAGGTATCTTCCAACCAGGATGATTCTATGATTCTGTGATTTGCTTAACTTAATACAACTGGTGTTACCAATGGTGAACATATTGCCATTTTACCAACAGCAAACATATGTTTTTAAGGCAAAACCAAAGAGTAAGAAGTGAAAAAGTGAAGAAGCATAACTTGAAAGACACCATCAAGAGCAAATTGAGAAACACCGACCTGTGGATACAAGAGAGGATTTTTCTGTCCCGCTTTTCCCCACCCTGCCCTTCCTACCCTTTTACAAGGGCCTTGGAAAGTTTTATCAGTTTTTTTATCAAAGCAAAATTTGTGCCTAAGGTTCCAAACCTGTAAGTGCAATGAGCATTTCTGAAACTGTAATAGGCAAAAGAAAATGTGAGGTCACCAGCTTTGATATGGGGACCAGTGGGAACAAATAATTTGAAACAGTTAAAGGGGATCATTCTGTAAAATCTGCTGTAAAAAGGAATAGAGGTAAAAATAGGGTAAAATCAGCCTTACCTTTTAGCAACAAACAGCTGCTAATAAGCATTTAAAGAACAAACAGTACACACACATGAAAAGAATCCATTACCTATAACTCCTCAGTGAGGGAATTGCAAACTCAGGAACTTAGATAGGGAAATAGTTAAGGAGATTCATAAATTTGTTGGCTGTTATCTGAACCTGAAACTTCAGAAAAATCCCCAAGCTGCTTCTCAGTAACACTGTGTGGGTAAGGATTAAATTATACTTATGATTCACTGCCCAATAAAAACCTGGCAGTGATGGAGATCTTGAAAATCCCTTTTTGCCTTGACTGACAACCTTATTTATAATAATGAACCATTTATCTTCAATTGAAACAGGAAACTGGTGAAACAGTGTCCTGTTGTTTTGCTAGATTATTCCAACTAACACTTATATGTGATTTTGCTCACTTGAATCACAATATCAAACTTCAAATTGTGTAACATGGTTCCCCAGTCAGCCTTCAGCTACACAGAACATTTTGAGAGCCAAAGCTTAACCTGGATGGAGTTTTGGACTTAAGGCATGAAATGTAAATGGATTTCACAAGCCTTGAATTTATTAGAAAATATGCTATCTGAATGCATGTTAAACACATTCAAACTGTCTTCAAAGACTAAAGCAAATAGTATGTGCTGAATTGTCGTTATACATAGTCTTATTCTGTCTCCCATTTTTAAGTCATAAGGAAGGGAAATGATTTCTTACAGGCAAATATACTCATAGCCAAGATGAGGACATTTCAAGCTGTGACATAAACTGAAGATAAGGCATCTTTGTGAAGGGAGGGTGGGTGATACTCTGTAATTACTCCAGTGGTCTGAAAGTAGTTCTGAAGAGTGAAAAGGAAGGAAGAATAGGACAGCAAAGGGAAAGACACTGCAAATAATTTATTGAAATATGCTCAGTTCAGAAAGAGTTTAATAAAATGGGGTCCTTTGATGATCATAGCAGTCAAAGTGAAGAATTACAGAAAAATTAATCTGAAAAAGGCTTTGTAAAGTCACCAAGTCCATTTTCCCTTCAAACATTTAAACCTAGAAATAAAGAAAATACCCAGAATGAAATAACAAGTTAGGTTCTGTTGCTGAATTGATATGAATACACTTTGGATTTTCTCATTTGGGATCACTGAATTACTACTAGTGCTATGAACAACAGGCTAAGGAGGATAGGGTTTTAGTGAAATCTGTTAACTGTGTCATATAGAGACTTTATGATTAACTAGCCCCTACTTAAGTACTATAGAATCTATTTTGCAGTTAAGGTTATAAGATATTGGCAACCCCTCTTCCCACAACTCTTGAGTGGATGAACAGCAGGATAGGGACTGGGGAAACAAAGTCCCTCCTACTGCAAGTAAAGATCATGTTCATGACCTCCTGAGGAACCTGAACATACATAAGTCTATGAGAGCTGATGAGATGCATCCCAGAGATCTGAGGCAGTTGCCAAGCCACTCTCCATGATAGCTGAAAAGTCATGGCAGTCAGATGAAGCCCCAAGTGATTGGAAAAAAAGAGAAAAATTGTACCCCTGTTTAAAAAGGGTAGAAAGGAGGACCCTGGGAACTACTGATCTGTCAGCCTCACCTCTGTGCCTGGGAATTATGGAACATATCTTCCTAGAAGCTGTGCTAAGGCTCATGGAGGACAGGGAGGTGGTTCAGGACAGCCAGCAAGGCTTCACCAAGTGCACGTCCTGCCTGACCAACCTAGTGGCCTTCTATGATGGGATGACTACATCAGTGGACAAGGGAAGTGCTACAGATGTCGTTTATCTGGACTTCTGTAAAGCCTTGTCCCCCATAACATCCTGCTCTCTAAACTGGAGAGAGATGGATTTGATTGGTGGACTGTTAGATGGCTAAGGAATTGGTTGGACAGTTGCATCCAGAGGGCAATGATCAATGGCTCAGAGTCCCACTGGACATCAGTGACAAGTGGTGTTACTCAGGGGTCTGTACCGGGACTAGTGTTATTTAATATCTTCATTAATAACATAGACAAAGGGATTAAGTGCACCCTCAGCAAATTTGCAGATGACACCAAGCTGGGTGGTGTGGGTGACACACTTGAAGAATGGGATGCCATCCAGAGGGACCTGGAAAAACTTGAGAGTTGGGCTCATGGGAATCTCATGAGGTTTAACGAGACCAAGGGCAAGGTGTTGCACCTGAGTTGGGGCAACCTCCAGTATAAATACAGGCTGGGGGTGAAAAGACCAAGACCAGCCCTGCTGAGAAGGTCTTGGGGATGCTGGTGGATGAGAGGCTGGATATGAGCTGGCAATGTATGCTTGTGGCCCAGAAAATCAACTGTATCCTGGGCCACATTAAAAGCAGTGTGGCCAGCATGTCAAGGGAGGTCATTCTCCCCCTCTATTCCATGCTGGTGAGACCCCTCCTGGACAACTGCATCCAGCTCTGGGATTCCCAGTAGGAAGGACATTGACCTGTTGGAGTGAGACCAGAGGAAGGCCACCAAGAAGATTAAGGGGATGGAGCACCTCCCCTATGAGGAAAGGCTTAGAGAATTGGGTTTTTTCAGCCTGGAAAAGAGAAGGCTTCAGTGTGACCTACTTGCAGTCTTCCAGTATGTAAAGGGGACTTATAACAAAGAACGGCAAGAGACTTTTTACAAGGACATGTAGTGATAGGACAAGGGGCAATGGCTTTAAACTGAAAGATCAGATACTAGGAAGAAATTCTTTTCTTGTGAGGGTGGTGAGGCACTGGAACAGGTTACCCAGAGAACCTGTGGATGCCCAATCCCTGGAAGTGTTCAAGGCCAGGTTGGATGGGGCTCTAATCAACTTGGTCTAGTGGGAGGGGTCCCGGTCGGAGGTGTCCCTGTCCATGGCCGGGAGGTTGGAATGAGATGATCTTAAGGTTTGTTCCAGTCCAAGCCATTTTATGATGCTATGATTTTATGATTCTGTGATTCTATCTATGATTTAGCCTTAGCATGATAGCAGATAATGCAAGCAGGAGGATGGATGCTTTGCTACATTTGTTCTCTGCACCCCAATCTAGCTATCAATTCTATTCAACCTGTTCTCTATCCATGAAAATATTTTTGTGAAACTTTTTGAAACTTTGCGTGTTTCATTTAAAGCTTAAGAAACCTTAGATACTTACAGAAAAATGTCTACAAGTGCACTGCGTCCAAGCTTCCATGTTAATGTGTGAACATGCAGGACTCAAACTGCTCATACACGTGTATCAAGTGCTATTTTATATACCAAGTGGACACTAGATGCTTCAGTAAAAAAACTCTGCAAGACCTTTTTATATCTTGAGGTATATTTGCTAAAGCCATGTAGATATTTCAAATACCCTAGTGTTACTAGGCATCTATGCATGAAGAAGTGACTCAAACCCTTAATACCTTTGAAATCTCTACCACTCTGACCAGCTTAGTCTGATTTGCTACAGATTGAAAATGCATATTGGCTAACAAGATAAACACACGATTACAGGCAGTGAATCCCCTAGGGCAGCGTGCTGAAAAATAAACACATAGATGATTGAAGAATGAATTTCTTTAAATTGTGAAACAATTCATCAAGACTGAGGTTATTAAATAGGCTTTTCAGTTCACATATATCTGCTGCATAATAACTTCTAAGAATAGATCCTTTCAAAGTAATTTCCAGCAAAAGATGACACCCCATCCCTATAATCTGATGAAGGTGAGGGGAAGAGCATGGGGGAAAATTTATATGATGTAATAGTCAAGAGTAATATCTGGGTTTCAGTTTTTTGTAGGTTTGCAGAGTGCACAGGAGAAGTCCCCTAATATATTTATGTAAGACCATCAGGCCAGGCAACCTGAGAAACCTGTAGTGATGGAGAGCTGTTTTAGACAGCAGCTATTGGGGTGCTGGGCAAAGTGCAGGAACCTTGGCCATAAAACAGATAACAGACACGCTTTAATATGTGAAAATGTTTCTGAAATACATGACATGTAGCATATTACTGACTTGGGGGAGGGGAAAGATTTTCTTCACATGTGTGTGAGTTCTCTCTAATTCAAAAAGTCTGAGATGCAATTTTCAAAGATACAGTAACTTATTATGAACTTCTGGCACACTGAAATAGGAGTAATCGCTGTTCCAAACAGCTTACAGACTAACCATGATATTAAGTATTTTCTTGAAAACCTGTCAGCTTAATATAAACTACTTGCATCAGGATAGATTTTCGCTAATAATTATGTCAAGCCTGAGTTCTAACTACTTTGCAATAAAAAGACAAGAAACCAGATTAGAGGGTCAAAAGGTATGAAGGGTAAGTTGAAATGAGCATGCACAGTCTATAGCTCTTCTCAAGAAGGCAAGTGCATTGCTGCTATGATTCACTCTGCTGTACAATAGGATAAGATTGTTTGTGTCAATCTGTTCATGGTGACGATATTTACTTTGTCACAAACAAAACTGCCATGATTTTAACTTTCTTTTTGAAGCGTGGTCTAGTGGGTAAAATATTGTATTGGGATTGTATGAATTTATGTTCTAGTACAAGACAGAGCAAATCATGTTCCCACTTCTTGTTTTAGCATGCTGATCTCAAAGCACTTTGAGATCTAAGGAGAAAACACCAAAATATTAGAGAATATAATTTTTATTGCCACTAACTCTTAACTGACCTCTTTCTATGTAAAATCAGTATCTGATACCTAAAATTATGGTTCTCCACAGCATGTATTGATGACCATACCATCCTTCCCATTTGTGCATATGCTAAACACTGTGCTGGAGAAAACTTTATTACTTTGTGCTGCTATGGTTAGAGTCAAGTCTTATTTAGTTTTTCCATTTTTCTTCTCTGTGCCAGTGTCAGCAGGA